>NW_019214428.1:0-199783 GCF_002532875.2 Varroa jacobsoni | reverse complement strand
AGACCCTTACCAGTTAGCTGTATGCTTTAGGCGGTCATTAGACACCTCATATAAACCTAAATCTACCTCTTAAGAGCCTAGTTCTAAAACGTTATTCAAAGGTGACATATTTTGAGACTGACTCAAAAAAAGCATCTCATATATTTGAATATCGCTATAGGATATAAGACAGATATCCAAGGAGAATATCCTGATTCGTTTGTTTCGACAGCAATATGACATTAAACATAAACTGATGTTTGCAACAGGGAGAAATTAGCAGAAAGCGAGATTTCCATCGGTGTCCCTATGATGAGCATCTTCCAATAGGTAAATAGTTATCTCGTTTTTTAGGTGTAGGTTCTTTTTTTCAAAAGTACTGAAAAACTTTCTCGGAAAAAGCATATTGAGCTGCGCTGCCGGCCTACGTCTGAGGTCCTTCTATCCTGATTCATCGAGCAGTGCATTACGCAGCAAATGTAGTACAATCTACTGGCAGGCGTGTGAATTGCCATGTCTACACCTGGGCAATCGCAGAGCTCGCGAGTACTACATTTTTTCTGCATAGCGCGTCATGTCTCGATGTTCTTATCGGAAAAGCTTTGAGGCTATCTACGCTGATTTTCCCACGAATCATCATTCTGAGGGTTGTCCTGTGTTTGAGATTCTCGTGTCTGGCTCAGAAACTCGTCATTATGTTCGAGTGTGTCCTTGCGCTGTTTAGGAGATGTAGAATCGGATGGTCGATGTTCTGTACACCCGACATTTAGGAAAACTGTTAATAGAAGATAGATGAATGTCGATATGTCGTGCATGCGTACAATAGCTTGCAACATGCATGATAAAACGATATTAGAATACCTAATACTGAACGCTACTACTCAACCTTTCCAGCCTGATGCTTCCAATCGAATTTGAGCGCGTTAAGTTACTACAGCTTCCACGAAAAAATCGCCCATATAGCGCTTATTCAGGGAAGACCTGAGTTCTATTATGCCCTCGATGTAGGTTTTTCTGTCTATTGGCAGTGTGTGTACATTTAGCTACAAGAATGAAAGCACAAATTCAAATAGACTTGGTATACAAAAGGGTATTTATTTCTGAGAAAAGGTGTTTGTTTATGAAGTGACAAAATTAATTTAATACTATCAGTTATTATTATTTGTTATTATCATCGTCGTCATTATTATTACTATCATTATTATTTGTTTTCTTCTTTTCTGTTTGTTTTTCTTCTATTTAAATAAAAATCCTAGTCTCTTATTCATTTGTATGCGCAATACAGTAACGAACATTGGAAAGACCTTTTAACAGCTTCATAAATATACCGAGGAAACATCTTTTTTCATTTTTACTCTCTCTGCGTATGCCACCGACTCGTTTCGTATCGTCCCGGATACATAGCATTATGAGTCAGCCTGGTGCCGAAGAATCATGTGTCCACGTTGACAAGTCCTCCCATGTGCCTCAGCGTGTCACACCGCATCCCATGTTTGTCTCCTTTTCTACTTGTGCTTCTTCTTGTTGTTACCGTTGCCATCATCTTTAAAACTTTAGGTGCGCGGAACCTGAGCACACCTCAGCTCCGGACACGTTCTGGTCGAGTCCTTCAAAACTTACCTCTTTCAATCTGTTGCATCGTTAGTATTTGTGTCGTTATCCGCATTACCGCCTTTGCCATCATCATAATGACAAAGTCTTTTTTTTTTGTGACTTCGACTGTCCCACGTCGGCGGTGAACACAGTTTGTCGTTTATACCTTTCATTGCTTACTACTAGCTAACCATTCTGAACGTTCAACGAATCCTGCCGGCTCATCTTCATGCTAACAGACGATCTAACTACTCGATGTTTGCATCTCAACGCCATATCTCAATCTCAGCAGCTTATTAAGCACAAAAGAGTTTTTCAATATTAGCACAAACGATCCACCAACGTCATCTTCGTCAACTCATCCTGCCCCTTTCGCGTTCATTTTTGATTAACTGATCTGCACGCGTACACGCTCAGCGTCTGGATTCGTATGCAATTTCAATCCATCTTACAAATATGTATGTATATATATTTTTTAGATATAATGTTTGTTTTCATGTTTATCTAAGCCTCTCTCTCCCTTACCACCTGTTTTTCATCTTCTATATTTTGTCGTATATGATGAATTCTTTCCCGACCTGACTGCTTGCGTTTGGCCGAAAAACAACTTGATCTATTTCATTATATTCAGATTGACACTATATAGTATAATCTTGGTTTGTTATGTTACTGGTCTTCGGGTATTGTTTGGGGTTGTCATTGCCGTGGTTGTTTTTACTTTTCACCACGACGCCTCATTCTGACAAGTCGATTAACAAGACTGGTCGTATTAACGCTTTTGGATGAGTCTGTTTGTCAAACACCGGTCAGTTTTATTGTTGTTATCTGTAAATCATTAATTATCGCCAATTGATGATAGATTTCTGTCAAATTAATGCCACGCTTATTATCATAACAGGTAGCTTCGAAATTTGTTTTTTACTGTTTTGCCATCCGCATCATTTAGGCTTGGTCTCTCGAATCGCTTGCTACTCTTGAACGCAAACCGCCTATACCACTTTCTTAGATTTACCATAAGCACAGATGTATCATATACTAATCTTTTTTTCTTTTATACCAATCGCACATCTGTCCTGTATTGTACCGTGCTTTTGTTTTTAGTGCTAGTGTTTTGTCCTTACAAGTGCCAAGTTATTCGAGATTCATATGGGGACGTTTTTCAGAATACACAAAATTTTATTTTGTCTTCTTTGCCCGCCCTGTTACGTTTCTCAGTTTTCCCTTTGCAATAACAAGAATGCTGAAAATTTCATCAATTAATCCATCAACATTCTAGCACTTCCAACCAAAGTCACCGTTCATTAGCTCCCTCTATCAGCCCCTCGGTTCTCATTGCTTTCGACAACTTCAGAACTGCCACAAAACATCGATGCACACAGAGAGGATGGACATGTTCTTGGCTGATTAATTTTCACAGATTGTCTGCTAGTTTATTTATACCTGAGTGTAATTGCGTTAACTTTTCTGCTAGTGGGTGTCTGCACATGAGCCTGTGTGTGTGTGTATCAAACGACCATACTTTCAAAAGGTTGGCTGGTCATTGTAGCTCGAGCGATACCAGCCGCTACGTCTGCAACTCATGCAATTGTTAGTCAGATGCAAGAATATCTGGTAAAAAAATGAAGCTCGTTGAAGCTTCGTTTTCAGTTTGTCGTGCATCATCAGCATCATGATCGTCAGCATCATCACTATCACTGGTCCTGCATTTTTCGTTTATTGAATTTTTTTCTTAGTTTTTTTTTTGTTTTGGCCTGCATTCGTTTTTCTGCGTCTGCTGAGTCCCGCCTATTTAAAAATTGATTTAGCCTCGCTCTCACGCCCTAATCGTAACGTCTGACGAAACTGATGGTGGTAATCACGGCTGACTGATTGCTTTCTTTATACTTTTCGGTTTATTGTCTTTGCTGCCTATCTATCTGTCTGTCTGCCTGCTGGTCTGACATTTGATCATTCCTTTGTTAATTTCTTTCTCGTTTTCTACTCAAAGTATCCTATATATTGTTTATATTTGTCATCATCCGTTCATAATAAAGTCATTTATAACAAGAGTGTCCCTTATCGTTTCTCATGTTTGTGTTACCAAGAATCACCAGGGGTAGTCTAGGTAGCCGTTAAGCTATAGTTAGCAAAGTAGTTACTGTTAGTTCGTTAGTACTTCTCTCTCTAGCTCATATGTTCTGCAGCATCGTGTCCTACACAAATGGCGTACGCGCGTCGTCGTTCTGTGCATTGGAACAGGTCGTCGATTATGCCTGCTACAGAACTATTTTTCGTCGACGGTGGCAGTGAAATCACCTCCCGTATGCCACCCGTATGTGCGCCTTTCACCTTTTGTTATTAAGCTGTTTCCCTTCAGCACTTGATTGCGCTAGAAAAGCCCACTTTATCACCCTTGCTCGTTTTCTTAACATATGATATTTCGTTGAGCAGCTATGTTCCTTTAGCAGTGGAAACCAGCGGCCCACGGATAGTTCAGCGTGAAAACCCACCTTAAAAGAGATCAAGGCCGGCTTTCCTATCTTCGCCCTCTATCACTGTTCTGCTGCTTCTTCTTCTATGTTTTCTGTTCATTAGCACTCGAGCTACGACCTGGGCAGGTGCTAAAACAGCGAGGCCAACCTGCGTTAATCATCCTTCAATCAATTAACCCGCAAGTAGAAAACGAATGGACTCAAATGTATTTGTTGCCAATTTTTCTGTCCGAGGTCGCATCGATCAAAACACACTGTCTGTGACAAATCAACGTGTCGGGCTTACTTGCGCTTTACTTTTTTTTCTATTCGTATTGCTAATGTTCATAATGCGGTGGTTCTCATAGTGGTGCGTAGCGCTAGCAGTAGTCAAGTGTTTTACCAACTAGGGAAAAAAGTTGCCAACCCCGCCCGGTCCTGAATGCATCAGCTATTATCATCATTTCTGATACGTCTATTAGAAACCGCCGACGCTCACGGCCATATCATATTGCCATTTGTCCACAGGCCTTCTTTGTCTACTTATTTGCTCACGTGGTCGCTAAGTTAATCGGCTGTTTGTTTTCGTTTGTGTTAGTCCTCTTACCCTCGTTTGATCCGACAGTCAGCTCGGTTAGAACTTCTTCTAGTTCCTGGCATCCTTATCGCCAAGTGTATCTCCAGCCAACTACCACTGCTAACTACCTTCATTGTGTCTCTAGTTATGAGGTCCTCCTACGATCCGGATGCTGCTGCGTCTTCTATTGCTGCTGCGGCTGTCGCTGTAGTGGTTATTTTCCTCCTGCACCTGTACCCCTGCGGTTTTTCTTCCCTGTTTCGAAGTCGTCGTTCGCGTGGCCCCGTCGTCTTCTCTAGCGCCTCGTTCGCCACCTGCACAGGGGCCTTTGGGGGTCCCACAAGGATCCTTAACATCGGCTCGCTTTATCAGGAAATCTTACACAGCTTAGAGAATTTGGTTCAGCAGTGGGTTGAGCGGCCGGTAGGGACCCCAGGGACCCTCGAGGAGTCCTCACGTGCGAAGGGGTGTTTCGGCACAGGCAGAAGCGATGCCAGCCACGTCCTTGAAGCAACCCTCCTGTGATGTAATAGACAACGAGACAGCAAAACGGCGGAACAAAAACAATGTGAACACGGAGACTTCAGTAAGGAAAATAACCAAAATCAAACATAACATACTAGAATTATAGTGTTATCATGATACTAAATATGGATGTTATTATTTTTTTTCTTTTCGACAACAGGAAAAGGGGTTCGGCCTGCGTTCAAGTTTTCCGCGCTCTGTTTTTCCCAGCTCCAAAGTGGTTGATACAACTGGTGGTGCCGACGAGATAATGCGTTGGCAAGATATGGCATGTAAAAAAAAGGTGGCCAAGCGGAGATAAAGCTATGCTTATCTCGCACGAAAATGGGTCTGTACGAATAGAAAGCAAACGTTTTCACAACCCGCTAATGAAGACCGAGGCCATAGCAAATACGAAGCCTGGAAGACACAAACACTGAAGATTCATCGCAGTTCACTAGGCAAATTTGCTTGATTCTATTCTAATATAGGACGAAATACATACGCCATTATGTAAGGTCTCCCTTGTATTTTGCCATTTTTTTTCTGTTTCACTAACATCAGGTTGCAAATGTGAATAGACGCAACTCAGACGGTTTAAACGTTTACGGTCATTATCCTGAACGAGCAGCTAAACTTTAATTTACGATAATCAACAAAATCTCGTTTCCGCAGACTGCTCGTCGTGACGCTTCGGTGCACGCTCGAATTTCTGCCAACCGAATTATCTCTCCAAAAGGCAAGGCTGCACCCAATTCACTTTGAAATTACGCCTTCCTCTTTCTCTGGGATATATTACTTGTTCTGAGGCTACTTCAGGTCCATGTTGTTGGTTTGAGAGCACCACGAGATCCTTCAAAATCGATACTAGAGCTTCTTGCATCTTTTTACGTCTAGTATCAGTGCCATGCGAAATCATGCGCATAGTCAAGAACTCATGTTTAACAGCTAAAAGTAATAACTAGCCACTTTTTTAGTTCCCTAAACCCATCAGAGAGGTTAGATACTTTTCCTGCTATTAACACAAACACATCTTGCGTGCATCTTCCGTGTGCGCACGCACGCATTTGAAGTAAGATATAATGCTACAGCATTTATATAAGATGATTCATAATTACAAAAGATACCTAGATTGATGGATACACGCTGGAAGATTTGCAATTACACCGAAGTTAACTTTTACGCCGACCAGAACTCCCAACAAATTGTTTCTAATAGTGACTATATGCAGAAATCTGTTAGGAACCGAGGAAATGTACGCGTGCTTGGCAGCACGACGCTAGATATCATTTGATTGCGAACTACATCGAATCGCTAAAAATAAGGAAGATAAAGGCCATTAGAAAAGGCAGTCGTTGATTGCAACTGCTGCGCGGTTCCTTCGAATGAAGTAGATGTACACTTCAATCGGACTTCGCTGGCTCGAAAACCCAATACAAAGATCCGCTATGATAAGGTATTTGTAACTCGTTTAACTACCGGTAGCTGTTGCAATGTAATCGTAGTGTCAAACGCTACTGCTTACAGTATAAAGGCGGACGGGGCGAGTTGCCTCGCCAGCAGCCCATCAATGGGTCAATGTAGTTTTTTCGTAGCGGAGGTTATTTTGCCGTACTCAATAATACTACTGCTACTAGCACAAACAGCCCCGGCACTAGCAGCCACAGCAGCAACTAGCGTGGACTAGATCGAAATAGTACTGAAAAAAATATTTTTAGGTCGTAAACCTTTCCTTAAGGCGCTGCGCGGCTACTTGTGGTGTTACTGCTATGTCTGTTGTGTCAGAAAAAAACGAATGAATAGACGGAACTCGCACGATTGGTCGGCTGGTCTGGAAGACTCTGTTGCGCTGTCGCTGCTAGTACTGCTTCTGAAAGTAGGGAAAGTTGGCTGCAGCCTTACTGGCATAGTCACTGGGTATGCAAGTAGGAAAAGTGGGGCTACGCTGGAACAGGCCGCGCCTGTGTAAGGGACGTGCGCTCGCTCAGACAAGAGAGTTCCGACCGGCAGCTTCCTGACTGAAGAGGTCGGCCTACGAGGGTTGAATAGCAGCAAGAGATTCTGCGGACCAACAACCACCAGATGACGCGTGACAATGGGAGGGACAACAGACAGAGAGGCTTCGCGTTACATCTAAAGTTTGAGTTGTGGAGTTGAATCCCTAAAGTTGGCATCCGGCGGCTAGAGTTTTCCGCCAGATCGGTTTTCCTAACCCCTAGCCTTCCTTTTACCCATACCCTTGACTGTAACTGCTCAGTTCGGGGCCACTGAGTACGAATTCGTTGACTCTATCGCCACGCCACACTGGATAGGAGTGGCAGCCATCGCTGTCGACGATGCCAGGGCTACGGTAGTGGTTAGGGGAGTGGTGAGGTGAAGCTGGACTTCAGGCATGCTGTTGCTGCTGTTAGGAAAAATATGCGGGTCACCGTTCTTGACCACCCATTGCCCAACATAACTAGCACACTTTAATCTTAGCTTCTCGGAATTAAGTCACTTTAATAAAACCGCTGTGGGAATTGCTGGCCATATCGAAACACTGCTATGCAATTGGCCCCACTGCAGTCCGGACAAGCTTCTCTATGAGCGTTGTATCCGTGGTAGCATGGATTACATAATCGTAGCACACGACAACCTTGTCATATAACTGTTTCTCGCTTATTAGCAGCGTCTATTACTCTTATCTCAAATCTATTACTCTTAGAGTTGCAATAGTACAGCGAAAGTCACTTTGATCGTCTAGCGATATACTACCGCCTACATATGCTATCATTGTTTGTTATGGCCACTTAGCCGGCGTGTGTATAGCCCAGTTTGGGATAAAGGGCCGGCCGTGTATGTAGGTATAAATGATCCACCTGTTTAGCGTTAGTATTTTTCGTTGTCTAAACTATGCCTTTTGTATTAGCGTAGTAGATTGCAGCGCAGACCAGGGAGCGGCCAAAAGCCTGCCTGCCTGCACTGCGTCTGTACGGTGTTGGTAAGGGACGTCTTGGCGATGTGAGTGCTGGGAAAGCTGGGGCATAACTTGGAAGCCCTTCTATCGATACCGTGATAGATTAGTGTTCCGGATATTAAATATATGCGAGCAACTCTTAATGACCACCGAGATAGGCAGACACAGAAGAGAAGAAAGGAGGAATATGGTGGTAGTTCTGTCTGTTGTTGACAGCTGCGACTGACACCAATTATCTCAACCGACCACGAAGGATGAGAATTAATCCTTCATCTTCTGGCCGTCCATCAAACGAAAACAGAATGAAGAAGAACGACATAGCCAAGAGACTCTTCGAAAGGCGGCTACTGGCTCAAATAACACTTTTCATGTGCTCGAAAGCACGTGACAATACGAGAGTATATTACTCAAGAGGCAAACCGTTATGATGCTACCCCCCTTAGCATTGCTTCGTTTCAAATCGTTCCGCAATGCGTATTCCGCAAGCCAGCTTTAGCATGTTCAGCGGTGGCGTATTTTCACCGGACAAAAGATACACAGACAACGTGACAATGATTATCCCGATTTTTCGATTCGTTTCCACGAATCGCGAGAAACAAACAAGAGTTTTCTAGTATTTTTTCTTCTCTATGCCTAATGTAACAGCCTAAAGGCGCATTGAGTTTACACGAACTTCGAAAGTAATCGATAACTGCGTCATGCTTTGACGCTCCAACATTTGGAAGTTATGTACTTCGATTAATATGAGATTAAATAATTGCAAAGCAGACATTATTTTGAAGCTTCTCACAAATAATATGTGCATATGTTTGTGTCTGTTACAAATTTAAGTTAAGAAGTCTTAAAGAGGCAGGACACAATTACCAGGTAACGCCTAATATGACATGAAATACTGTTGACCGACGGCTTCCAGTGTACAGATTATTCGAAATTTGACCGTCTGCTCTGAAAATGTTGTAATTATTCCAAGATGGTACATTTTTTTTCTCTCTAAAGAACGGTGTGTTTCATTTTTGCTTTTTCGTGTTTTTGTTGAAAAAGCACTTAAAAACCCTCTGACTAGGCAACAATATCGCCGACAAGCTGATACAATCAGTTCCGGTTGTACTTTGCATTTTTTGCCTCCTTTTTTAGTTCTTTCGCGTCCTCTCTCTCTCATACCCACACACACACACTTGTTCCTTCTCCCTCTTTGTCGCCCTTGCCCATATTTTGCCTCATAACTATACAAAGCGGCTTTAACTCGGCTGGCGTAGAATTGTTGTACCCAAGTCACATGCCTTGATGGCGGATCCGTTGGAGAGGGGCTGACTGCTCTTGAGCGGCTTCCGTAGATACGTGCGGCGGTGCATTTCGTCAACGTGGGTCAGATACCACGTCCCGCCAGACAGCCCGTCTAGGGAGCCACCCGGCGTGTGCGGAGCTGAAAACGGCAAACAGTTCACAATATAAACAATTTCATAATATCAGTGCTAGTGGCGTATTGAAAAGTCTGACCTTATAGCGTCCATAATCGACGTGGAACGTAAACGTAGTTCACGGAAAATATGCGTTGAAGCATTTGTATGTACATACATGCATGCATGTACGTTTATGAATTCCGCAAATTCCAGATAAGTATTTATAAATGTTGCCGACTGGCATATGGGTCCGTTAAAAATAACGTACAGGCATAAATATCCACAGTGTTCGACTATCCGTTACGTCTGTCTTATTGTTTCCTATTGTAACTAATATAATTGGAATAATCGTTCAAGTCGTCGCAGGTTAACGTACAGTGATTGAGAAATAGTTCAAGAAAGACGGCGAAACAAGAACTCACCGAGGTGGTGTGTCTCTTGGCGATGCTTCATAATAGCAGCGAAATCGGTGGGTGATACTTTGATGCGCTGCGCGAGGCGATCCTTTAGATCAGTGAGGCTGTCGTGGAGAGCGCGCAGAGGCGAGTCCTTGGTCACGTCGTCGATCACCCGCAGTGAGAAAAAGGTCGCGGCAGACCCCGAGCCATATGAGAACATGCCGAGCCTCCTACCCGCGATCGACTCAATTGGCGTATTGCCGAGATACGAGGCCAAACAGGAGTATAGCGATGAGGTGTAGGTGTTGCCTACCTGATTCGAGATGAGTAACGACGGTTTGGTCTTGCGTTCGTAGGTGTCTTTCGACAACGCGATGAACGCCTTTTCGACGCCCCGATCGAAAATGCTCTCCTCGAGTTTGACATCCTTGAACGGTGCCACCGACTGGTACTCTTCCCCCGTCGGATGCTGTAGGAAGTCATTGAGCACGAGTCTAGCTAGCGATTTTTGAACCAGTTTGCCGTACGGTGCGTGAAAGATGAGCGCGTCAAAGTCCTTCAGACGAATCTGGGCTCCTGCAACAAACACCGCAAAACCGGGAATGTCAAACAACGTGTTAACCCAAGTAAGTCGCCGACACAAACAGAGCACAACAAACACACTTACATGTAGGAAGGCCCAGGCAAGACAGGTGACAGCCTCACGTAAGACGAAAAACGAAAAAGAGCTACCAAGCGAGATAAAGAGACCGCACGAACGCATACACCTACAGACTTGTTTGTATACACGACAAGTGTAGACGCCATTGATGCCGGCCAAGCCAAAGCACTGGATGTGCTAACCTCAACACAAGCTTAACAAAGGGCTGTCTTTCGACAAAAAATTTGCAACTGCGGCTTGCTAGAGCACGCAGTTGATCGGTCCGCTTCGTCCTGTCTCGATAGTTACTCTAAATTGTTCTCCCAGTGGATGCACGATGGCCGGATTCTTGGCGACATTCAGCTAGCCAGCCGGACTGTGCTAACTTTCGCATTCCTTGCAAGCATTAGTTCCCTGTTATCCCCTTGCCCCTGCGTCCTCTTTCTAGAACCTTCGTGCTGCTTGTATCTCTTTGCTAGTCCAAGCCGGCGACCACATGATGCACACTCGCGAGTCATACAGGACAATGATCACAAGGTCGGACCATTCAATGATACATCTCTTTTCGATGTAGATTCTCTTGGATCTTCTCCTCTAGGATCTCCCCCGTTCATCCAGCTAGCCAGTAAAGCTCCATCCGGCCATTCAAGTACCCCTTCGCTGTCCACGGGCAATCGAGGCTCTCACGGGTTCTGTTCCGTTTGTCTATTACGTCTCATTTCCTCATACCACAAAAAAGCCTTTCTCTTTCTCGGGAGACCGGGGAATCCGCCGACCGCAATATTTCGCGGCGACGCCGCCATCGCCACTGGCGCAGCTGCTTTTCATGTCCGCTCAGCCATCCTTCTCTGACGCGTTTGTGCATTCAAAACAGTTCATGATAGCGACAGTCGATCTGAAACCAGCATGGGAGATTCTGCAGCTGCGTCCGCTAGATTCTCCCTCTGCGTCGCGACTGCCATCGTTGTCAGAACAGATATCCCTTCAGATCACAGCTTCATCGCATTCTACTCCTGTATCATCCGGTGACAAACTGATGGAAAGGAGCGTTGTGGCGAGGAGCAACGCAGCCCGCAAAACTGTTGTGGCAAATACCAAATCCCCACGGCCCCCCTATACATATTTAGTTTTTCTTCGAATAAAAGCCAGTAGTGAATTCGTATGTGTTAAGCCAATAACAATATCAAAGATGACTGGAAACCCCCACTGGCTAAGCTAGTTAGTTTAGCTTAAAAGCATGCTAGCCCAGTATATATACTTTCACTCTTCTTTACAGTCAGTCCACAGCTATGCTGTTATTGCGACATCAATTCCTCGTATCAGAATGGCTAGTAGTTTTATAGTTGAAGAGTCGAGCCCAAGAGAAGTGTCGTTGGTAGGGTGGTTGGCTGACAGACGCTAGAAACCAAGTGATGTCGCACAGATACACTTTCGCTATAGATTTCTTACTTCACATACGAGACGTCGTACGCACCTTTTTTATTTTACTGCCTATACAGCTGCTACTGCAACTGTGAATAAGCCGGAAAGCAAACGGGCCAACAGATTAACGGGACGGTGGGATAGCAGTCATCGTACCGTCGCTTCCGCAGCAATGACAGAAGAGTGTAATACTTAATTTCTTCTTTTGGACCAACTGGGCCGTAGCCACGTAAGAATGGTCGGACCAAGCGACAAACCCACAAAGCAAACGACGTCAGTTTCGTTCCATCTAAACGCAACTACGACAACTTCGCTCCGATTCACCAGAAAAAGGTAGTGCCTAGTCAGCCAGTCACCTTTAGACACAAATGTAGACGCATGTTTTCCTTGACAGCTCAACAGATAATAATAATCAACAATAAATCCAATCTAAATTTGTGAGCTTGTTTCGTTTTCGGGTTAGCCAGCTGCAAGTCGACGACGTTCATCACGTGTCTTAAGTTTATTCCGACGAACAGACGCACCCGAGCGGCAGATTGACTTCGATTGTCTCATGCATGAGGTAACGAAGGGTATTGCAACTGCTGTTCCCTTTCTCATCGTATTTTTGCTAATGTTGACAGCACGAACAATGCTTTACCACTTGTACTCCCAGACAACGGTCATCGGTGGCGAGGACAACTACACGCCCGGAAGGCATCGGAGATGTTACCGCTGTTGTTGGCGAATCTGCTTGCCGTAGATGCTAGTACGCGTGTAGGAGGGTAACGTTAAAACCACGTTTGAAGAACACGACAAATTGTCTCGATAAAGCAGGCAAAGGCCCAAGCCAATTCGACGAACAATACGTTCAACTGGCAGCATACACATACATACGGTCCTAACCGCAAGCGCTGCGTTTCTCCTGGGATCGTACGTATATTCGAGACTAATTCACGCTGCCTCTGTGAAGACACATAGATGGGGTCAAGTATTAAAATATCGATTCTAATTACTACGAAGTAATCCAATTCACACTGAGTGTGAGCATTGACACAGCACGTCAACGCCTAGATCAAATGTAGGCGAACAGGTAAGACGTGTAGATGGAAGATCCTCGTAAGGGCCACATCGCTGCCAACAGTTTTCTAATGTGACGCAATCCGAGCTCCTATGCTTGCCTGTCAAGTTATATCTGTTCCGTAGTACCATCCTGCTTAGGATGTTTGTGTCCGCTTAGCGAAACATGCACAAGTAGGATACAATGCTTTGTCTACAAGTTCTGTTCTGTAGCTTCTATAAAGGTATGTGTGCATGGGTCTGCAGCATGAGCCATTACCACTAACTACTCAAAGAGCCGTAACAACAATGGCATCAATTCTTACCCGGTTTTTCATTATGCTGAAATGTCGATATAGTACTCACCTTTATTGATCAACGCAAATTTTCGGCAGTATCCCTGATAGCACTTGTCGAGCGCTCGCGAATAACATTCGACAGAGAGCTTTCCGTCAACGGTTGGGTATTCGGATTGCATATCCGGCTTGTAAAAGTCATAGACGTGAGCCATATGTGAGGCACGGACCCCACGCTCCAACACCAGAGGGGCCTGAAATCAAACCAGAACAATGGCAAATAATACTAGTTGACGTTTTGAAATCTTCAAGTATACTCAAAGGATTGAAGATCTAATAATAGATTCCGGTTCCATCAGCTGCAAAGTGATGAACTGTACATCACATCACGGAGCTAGCGAGTCACATGTGGTGCGCAAGCAATTTGTCATCCGCCCCCAAATCCTAAAGCCGTTTTTTCAATTTTAAGTAAGTACCGGACATGCCTAGGATGCTCCTCCTACGGTTAGCGTATACCATCAACTCATTATCCATTTGCTTTCCCTTCTTTTATCTGTTAGCCATATCTCTGACATGTCCATGAATGCCTAGATTTTTAACACAATCTAACCTCAATTTTAACTGCAGGCCTATCAGCAGAATTAGGAAAGCCCTGCTCAAGTAACAGCTCGCCTGGAAAGCAAGAAACCAGTCCTGAGGACACTTCAAAAGTGGCCGAGTATAACTGGCTGGGTATGAGGTAAGGATTTTCGTCGCGTGAATCGGGCGACCTCTACGGCTTGACAGGACTGTCATTCCATTAATAAAAGGTAACGCTTCGACAAAGCGAGGAAACAGGACGAAGGTCGAAAAAGAAAGAATTCACTGATCGTTGTCTCTCTGACCGTTACCCCTGGTTAGTGGCGTTTCCTTTGCACCCAATTGATGTTAATCAGCAAACTCGTCTGAGACGCCCATTTCCCGATCCACTATCGGCCGTCGAGTCGTCGATTGTCTATTATAGCCTTCTCATTCCATTCTCTCTTTAGTTGATAGCTGGCTTTCGTAAGAGTAGACCAACATAAGAACAGAGCCTGCTGCCCTGCTAGAAAGGTTTCTTCTAAGGTTCCGTTCCGTTTCACAACTTCTTGTTCAGATTCGACCTTTCTTCATTACTTCAGCGTCTTCCATAGAAGAGGGCAATATTCGAAGGAGAACATTGTGAAACTTAGTAGCAGCATTATTACTGCTGTCGCTTAGCGCCGCAGTGCATAGATAAATTAGACGAGGGAAATGGCTTTCTTGCGAAAAACCATTAGGGGGGAAATTTTGTACATGAAGAAAGGATAGGCCGAAGCTGTCAAGAATATGGTCTATGTTCAAGCTAACGTAAGTGTTCGCAAGGCAAGAAGGTGAAGTATGAGTAAAACAGTTGACGGGGGAAAATTCAATAATCGTTTGATGATATAACGAAGCTGGAACGTTCTCGTGATTAAACGTTGAAGTTTTATGAAACTCCAACAAGAATTAAATACGATCAGGAGCAAGGTTCTACTAAAATAGTATCTGCCATTGCAATGGCTGAGCCCAAATGATCTTCCAAGCGTTGACCCATTTAGGCGGTGGACGGAAAGCCGCTGTCCATTTGTCACGCTACAAGAACGGTGAGGGCGTCGATAAAGTGGTGCGACAGAATCTCTCTTAAAGGCATAGAAGAGGTGAAAAGCATCAACTTCGCCTGTTACAAAGGCCACAAGTCACCCGTCTTATTGACTAGACCGCGCACACGAACGCTAACAAACAGCGTTTTGTGATATGCCTTATATGTATGCCTACGGATCTCTTTATAAATCGAGTCCGCGGGTATGTTTGAAGAATCAGATAAATGGCAAGTCAAATAAAATGCGCTAACCTAGAAAAGACCTAGCGTATCTAGATAGTCTAGATAGTCCAAAATGGAAAAAAGCCTGTAAGAGTGTCTTTTCTTCAGAGCATACACACAAATCAAAGTACTTCCAAAACTCCTTTTTGATAACACGAGACTGTGGACACGAAGCCATTCACGAACACTTGTAAGCCACCCGCGTGTTTATGTATGCATACACTTAATGGCCTTTAATCATCATGCGATATAGCTATCGCACAATTAACATACGTGTATATACAACACAAATATATAACGACATGTTAAGTCCAACAAGATAGGGAGTTTGTTGGATTCCAAAAAACATGATACTCTAGCCATTATTAGTCGTTCAACACATCTCTTGGGTTGTTGAGGCCATCTTTGTTACATACGTACCTTGGGTTTAACAAGCATTGCGACGGCTCCGGCACCTCCCGTGGGCCGAGCGGGTCCCGTTGCGTAAATGGCGATGTCCGCCGCCACAACAAGCGCCCAGCGACCGTCCCACGCGGACGATTCGACCCAGGCCGCTGCGTTTAACAACGCCTGGGTTCCGCCGTAGCATGCGTTTGTCGTATCAATACCTGTCGATAAAGTAACGTGCATTTTTAAAGAAAAAGAAAGAGTTGAGTATATAAACAAGGAAGTCATCCAAATAAGCTCTTACCTTCATTCAAGCTAAGAGAGACTATTAAGAGCTATTAATAAAAAGACACTGCCATTGGAAGGCACTAGGGCCAGTACTCAAATTTGTTCGCTAGTATGAGATATTAGCAACGTTCAGTACTCAATTACTATGATATATTCTATAATTTAAATAAGATCGTACAAGAATCCACGGTAAAACATTTGTGCTAAACGAGCCCTGCTGCAAATGCACGGATTTATAATGTTTGGTTCTGGGTGTTGGGTAATGTTTGGCTGTTTGGTTCTGAGTTCGAGATAAATTCGCTAGAGTAAGCTATGTAAGTTACACGCTTTCTTTAATCATTTTTTCAATCGTACACCCTACTTTGTCATAAATGTTGCTATGTGGGGACCAGCAAGCTGTCTGCTGGAGTGCTTTTCCGTGTTTGCCTTTTTCATTAGAACTGGTTGATACGGAAAGGTGTGCTTTAGAGGGTTCGTCTAACCCTGGATAGGAGGGGCTTTCAACTGCTGTGATCATATGAATTTATTTAGCTTTAATTATTATGTAACTAAAGCAACTAGTTGCTCCGAAGGGTTTTTTTGTCACGAACGTACAAAAATTCATGGTGTCCAGTACATCATGTATGTCAGTTTCAGGTTGCTACGTAAACGTATTAATCCCACGTGGATTTAAATTAGTTTTTTTTTACTAATAAAGAAAAGGATTTGTTTGTTGATTTCCTTCCATAGGCCGGACTAACTTTTAAAAAGGCATAACGAACAGAAAACAAATAGCCACCATCAACAGGGCAAGAAAGCGCCACGTTCTAGGAGTCATTGCATAGACGATGCATCTAACATTTTGCCTCTTTGTATCTTCTATAACTTGCTCTATTATAGTATCAGCTGCTTCGTACCTCAAAAAAATGACGGAACCATAAACCACACTAATCAATTACTTCCATTTTCCATTTTTGTTATCTAAAACGCACGTGTTATGCCATTGAATACCAATGTGCCATGTGGAACATAGGAAGTTCAGCATGCACCCTGTGGCATTTACTTTGTCCCATATTTTCCTTGTGGTAATTCTCTTCTAATCCGAACTTGTCGCTTCGTATGGGACCCAAGACGACGGTTGCTTAGTTAGTCGACACGAAACGAGAAGCAGCGTTGACGAAGTGGGAGATCATCGATAGACTAGCGGCGATATTGCTGTATAAAGAACAAAAGCAAGGCGGCCTATCGCTGTCCAAACACTGGCTTTGGGGATGTCGATTGTCGAAATTATATGGAAGGCTGGGTTTAGGTACTACGGAGACCCGGCTAACTGCCGACACCTAAGTCGAGCTGTCAAAGAGAAATTGCACGCCTACAAACCTTCTTCGCCTTGTTATTCCTTTAAGCGGAGCAGCAAATCAGTCCGTCATCGCACTATGTATCATACTGAACGTTATTTGTGGCTACCATGCTATCCCCATCGAGTTTGCCACTAGTGCTGCAGCCGCCGCCGTGCGTGGCAGACGATGTCGATCGAAGGATGTGATGTTGGTCAAAGCGAGCATTGTTTGCACTGTACGTTCACTAGCCGTGCCTTTAGCTTTCTTGTAATCCTGATTTTGCTGGACAGAGCGCAATGTGCCTGTCAGAGTTAGTATTATTGCCACCGCGTTACACCGCGTGCAATCCTGTAGGCCCGGGGATATCGGCCTTTTCTACTGGTACGCCCACCCGCACATTCGCTGCCCCTGCGAGCCCTTAAGGTCTGTGAATGAACGTGAAGTTGTTTTGACCGTTTTGCTCTCTGCTAGTTTACTTGAATCGCCTACTTTGTCTCTCCTTCAGCCCCCGCTACTATCGATATTTCTTAAAGTCATCGACCGTCAAAGTTTCCGCCAGTCTGTGCTCGTAGACACCAAATGATGTTCGAGGAACGGCAGGCAACGCATGTGGGAGCGAAACTTGACGACCGGTTCAGTAAATACTCAAGTGGGATAATCCTACTGCCGACGTACACTTTCGGCTTTGACATAGAACCGTTACAAGACGTTACACAGATATACACAGAGGTAGATCTCAAAATTTGTTTATCTCAAACGTGAACGCAAACACACACACACACACACACACACACACGGAGTATATTCCCTTTCAAATGCTAAAATAAACGCTAGTAGTAGAACGTTCATCTCTGAAAAGAGTTCAAACTTTTAACTGATGCCACGCATCAGATTGGTCAAATCTCATTTTCTTCTGTGCGGTTTGTACAAGTGGTCTTGGCGCTACGCCATAAGGACAGTGCCAGTTGATCCTCCTCTTCAGACATCAAGACTCCTCTTCAGACATCAAGCCTGATTTTTTTTGGTCTCGAAGAACAACCAATCGTGAATTGCAGTGGATTTATGGTCAAAAACCCAGCTGGCTATTACTGCAGCAGCGTAGCAGCAGACGAAGGACCTGAAAGACTTGTCGCCTCATTAATAGTGCACACGGCTGGTATTCTTACAGGAGTTCCCATCTCCAGACAGCTTTGGAAATTAATAGCTATGGCATCAGTCGATTGGATGGTGGCTGATGTTAAGCGACCCAGCCATAAGACAATGCCTATACATTGGTTATGATCACTACCGAGATACTGGTGTTTAATTTTATGGCGGTTGTTTTCAGGTATGCATGAAAAAAGAAAGTATGGTCAGTATATTATTTACGTGATGGCGAAGGTAATGCGGTAAATTGACCGTTCAGAGGTATCTGACAGGAACTCGAGCTTAAAGATGCTGTCCTCCGCTAAACTCCTTTATGAATAACCTGAAAGTTAGGTCTAGGAAGACGTTTCTTCTCATCATTGATTATATGTATACGAAGCCAGAATGTAGTCCAAAGTCAGTGATATAAAGTGCTGACAGTATGATTTGCATAATCATCATTAGAATATACCCGTTCCTCTTTGCCTCTTACATTGAAATCCTGTTCCGTCTAACCTGTGTCCTAAGTTTATTCAATTGATATTTTATAAAATAACTAAATGAAAATAGCATCTACAACAAAGTTGCTCAGCGATTATATCATGCCTTCCTGTCTGTTTGCGCAGAAGGACACTGAAGAGTGTTCATGCAAAGCTGACTGTTTTTGCCGGCACAGCTGAGCTACCAACTCGTTACACGTATTAGGTGTTTGTAGTAGCTTGCGTCAAAACGCATAGTCCTGGAACCTCTGAAGTCCACTGCTGAAATGGCATATTCGTTCAGAAGCTCACCGACAGATTTACCGCAGTCTGTTCCGCATCAACGACAACGCCAACTTCTAGCCGTTCCAATGCCGAAGCCAATTTGATGGAACTTTGGCCACGATATAAAGCACGAACAAACGAAAAAATAAAAGGAGAAGCATAACTACTACGACTACTTTCCCTACCGGTCGCCTATATTCACTGTCTTTGCACCTATTTATTGGCACTCGCTTCTCGGGAAATCGAGTGGCGAAGATCTGTGCCGGTGGACTCGGGTCCCAAAATGCATTTCGGCCAGAAGAAAGCCAAACGCTAATGTACGCCACGACGCGTGTTACTCTCCTTGCGTTTCGTGACGGTGGCGCAGGCGGACGTTAGTGCTATATTGAAACTTCTTCCGCCAACGCCGGCGTCGTCGTAAAACTTTTATATCGACCCATAGCGGTTGGATAGCGTTAGACGCTAGCTATGTAACATTGCTAATACCATGTGTGTGGTCTGAATATCACCAACGGGAACAGACGTCGCAACCAAAGACTACAGAAGAGAAGAGGCTGGTCCTAAGCAGAAAATGACCGACTTCGACTGGACTAATCTGAACGCGGAATGGTGGAGCCAATGTTCGTACAACGTAACCAGCTCGCTAAATATAAGTAGAATCCTACCCGCGGACCTATTCCTCTCTTTGCCCACTCGCCGTAAGAAAATAGGTAGCATGAAGGCAACTATATTCTCGGCGCATGAAGTTTGCCTCGAAATTAGTAAAACAGCAACGTCAAAAAGCGCTGATAAAAGTACCTGTTTAATTATATGCATTTGTTTATAGTACGTAAACGACCGCGCCTCATGCTGAACCGGAGAGTAGCAGCGCAGCGGTTCTTGAATTTGCAGCCTCTTCCGTATGCCACCGAGCGAATTCGGTTGTGTATAGAGAATACTTGTATGCGCCGAAGCCTCCAGCGAGAACGCGAAGAAATACCCCATAGTCAATGAGGGCAAATTTGCGGAAAAGGTGGTTGGCGTTTTATGACAATCCGCTGACAGACAGCTTGGCTATACGGATAAACGTCAGGGGCCAGGCGCCTGCTTCGGGTACGCTAGACAGAGTAGGATGTGAGGGTCAAGTGGGAAAGTCGATCGTAGTCGAAGCCAGCTGTCTTTGGACAGAAGAGTCCTTCTACTTCCCTTCCGTATTGACCACATATGTCCTGCCTATCTCACAGTCTTCCTTTACTGTTTTGTCTTCTTTTTACTGCTGCTCTTCGTTCGCCACTTCCAAACAGTTCAGTCTCGACTGAACAGGAACTCGGCTATACTTACCAGGCGCTTTGGCCTCCACTGCGGCCGCAACCACCGTCAAGTGAGTCAGGCTAGTATCAGCAGTCTATCAAAGCTTGGAGGCCTACGATAAACAAGCTCAAGGGAGGATGCCAATGAGGCAGCGAGAAGGAGGATCATAAAACCGTGGTCATCATCGTCGCATCGCCTTCCTCACAGCTGATTAGAGACTCGGCCAATTCATTCCGACAATACAGTCAATTCGTTTTCACGCGGTTAAAGAAAAGACGAAGAGTGTTAACAATCCAGTAGCGACTGTTCCAGTTTGCCTTTGAAGAATTAATTTAGTTTGTTTTTTTAGTATCATCTGGCTGGAAACGTTGGATATTTCGAGAGGTCCCCAGAGTACAGAGAGCTTCGAGGCTTTCCACGCGCGGGCTTCCAGAGACGGGGTGATAAGCTACTGATAGAAGCTGCCGAAGCGCCTTGGATAGGAATTGCGACGCGCGGCTTCGTTCGTTCATTGGTCAGCAGAGTAGCCAACTGAAGACAGTAGCGTATGCCGCTATTTCAATGATGAAGGTCACGCTGCTAACAAAAACAGGGGAGTCATTTATTTAGCAGTCTTTCTTTTCGCTGCGTTGTTCTTTCTCGTTCTGGTAACGTTTCGATCTTATCATCTCGCTGGAACGGAATGATATGCCGTTCCTCTCGGTAGATGAGGCGGCTACGCTTTGTAAAGATGAAGAAAGCCTTTAAAGAGTAGTTTCATGGGGTTGATGCTTACAAGAATTGCGGTGAAAATACTCGGATTTGCGTAGCAGCAGAGGTACAATAGACATTCGAATTCATCTCCAGACTTCGGCTACACCTGCCGAACGACTTTGCTGGGAACGGTCCGTTCGATATATCATTTTTCCTCTCCTAGCAGCAAGTAGGTTCGACGATCAAAGAACTACCCCCCTGCCAACCATCACCACTGAGCTGGTTCTTATTCAGTTTGCTTTGTAAAGAAGGAGGCATACGAAATAGACGTTACGGCATTCTTACTGTTTTTCTCAATTAATTATTTCAGATAAAAGTAATCTCTGTTACCTGGATCGAGATGGCGCAAGAAGGACTTCCATATGGAAACGACTATCATTGTATTATACTGCTGTTATATTAACGCTCGCTCTGTTATTGAATTGAAGGTACTTCTGAGACACGCAATCGTCAGAAATATGCTCTTTTGCATAGGATAGCTTGACCATTACTCAAACATATGCGGATATCTTTTAACGGAACATGGACAACACGACTTGTTTTACAAAACAAAGTGACTTCTGTGTTAGTATTTACTCACCCTCTACGTCGGTGTTGTCTCCGAAGAGTTGCATGAGTACGGTCTTGACTGATTTAGATTTATCGACAAGGGTTTCGGTGCCGACCTCCAATCGGCCGATCTGTGAGGCAGCGACGCCGGTGCGTTCAAGAAGCCTCGACACGACGGTCAGGCATAGCGAGTGAATGTCCTCACGATCATTGCAGAAGCCCATCTTGCTTTGCCCAAGACCCACCGTATATTTGCCCTGAAATAACGATAAAAGCGAACAGAATACTAAGAGCCCGATGTTGCACAACAATGCGCCTCAATGTTGCAGGTTAGTCTAGGCTATCGTATCTAACCGGCATTTGTTATTGCCTGCCACCTCGCACCGTTGGAGCATATTGCCATCAACTATTTTCTTCGAACGCTAGCGGGCGAGTACGGCGAGCAGTCCGAAGATGAGTATTTTTAATAAAATGTGAGATTTACTTTACGGTTGTGAGCATAGTATGTTAATAGTTTACTAAACGTAACCGTAATGCTAGCTATCGTTAGCTATTTTATTTCTCATTTTGTTCTCAGATTGAAATTCACGCCGACACCGTCCGCGCCCTTCATTGATTGATTCGCCGCTCAACCCTATGCTGATTTGCTATAATAGTTATATACCATTTGGTATAAGAATACCGTATAGAGTACGCAAGTGCTCAAAGACATGGGAAGAGGCTAGAAAGATACAGCGCACCCACGTACGTTGCTGAGACAGGCCAGATTTGTTACTAGCTAACTACAGTGTCACTTTACACTGTGATGAACATGTTAATATGATTCAAAATATTCAGGGACACACACATACGCATAAATCATTATCATCATCATCGTCGTTGTCGTAGATATCGCATGCATATAAGATGACAATGGTCCACTACGACTCTTATTAAGAACGCCTAGTTTTTATCGCCCCCCCCTGAATTCCCCAAAAAAATATTTGCTTATTGTTCGTCTATATTGGACAAGATCAAACATCGTAAAAACTAATTCGTTCGTTGGCGTTCTAATAAAGTGTTTGTAAGTGTGAGCGAGGCCTTACCGGTGGCCACATTTCACACCACTAAGAAAAGGAACAGTATCTAGAATAGGTATTCGGTACATTAGACACTATACCAACTGATGGTATTTTTTGGGTTTCTGAACAAGAAAAAAAATTCAGCTGATAAACTTATTGTTTTTTGGTAGTAACAGAGCTTAATATCCTGCTAAATGTCACTTTCAAAGGAGTTAGCGAATTTCGATATTGGAACAAAATAATCAAGAGACAATGGGTTTTTCTAGGAACGTTTATGATACTAATGATCATCTCAATAGTGTCTATTCGTTCTCGGATATCTATGGCTGTATATCGCTGGATAACCTTGTGTGTATGTTCGCATCCTTATTGAAGTGTAGCAAAACTCAGCTGAATCCCTTTAGATGAAATATAAATATAAAGATAATTGACGCTGTTATTGGATGAAAATGAAGTTCTACGATAACCTATTTTCCAGAACCCAAATTTGTCCTTTCTAATAAATTGATTGCAGGCTGTGAAATAGTACTTTTCGCATTCGCTAAGTCCGTAAGCAAAAGCATTGGTTTGAACTAATTAGCGATATTCAGTTTCAAACTGCTACTTGTCGCCCTTGTGAGCTTGATGGGAAGCAGAAAACCAACAACAGGTGAATGGGTCACCTCGCCGCGACCCAGCTCGTTATTGTGCCTTGAACGGAGATTTCCGACTCTCCAATTTTCCCTGCGCAACACTGCTACATTAGCGCCACAATTTATTTTCTACCCATGGTCATCCAGCAGCAGCCCGGGGTCTTCAGATACCGCCATAAAGTTAACTTCTTTACAAAATACATCGACGACCAAAAAGCAGCTTAGCAAGCCATAAACAGAGGAGACAGATATCAGTGTCTCGGATATCTCCCGCGTAGTGGTTCATTAGTTTTCTTGCAGGCTTACAGCCAACTTTCGCGGTCACTTTTCCGTAGGCGGAAAGCTGCTTGCTATAAGAGTCTTGCATTGTGTCAAACTGTACCGTGCTCCCCATTCCAACGCTTCGCGCAATGAGCTTGCTGTGAGGTAAGTAACTGCTGGAGCTGGAGAGCAACTGCCAGCTTGTTATGCCAGCACAATTGTCCCCGCACCTAATGCGTTTGTCTGCCTCGTGGTAAGCTGCGTAGAGAAGGCTATACGAGGGTGTGACGTCAACAGCAGTAACAACAGCAGTGGCAGCTGCTGAGTCGGCTGTAGCAGGGCCGGAGACGTGCACAACTCGTGCTGGAAGGGACAAGCGCAACGAACGCGACAACGAATTTCCATCGACTTTACTACCATTTGCAAGGCGCAGGCGGAAGACCAGATAAGCGGGCAGGCTGGCCAATGAACTTGAGATTTCCAAAGGGCAAAATACGCGTTGCTCACACGCGAATTTGTTCCCACCAAACCAGCCAAAGGACAGTTAACAAGCGGAGATAAAACCGCCTTTCGCAGCGACTGCTATGAGCAAGCGCAGAGAAGGTCGAGGGGAAAACAGTGAGGCATGAGAAAAGCAGGCGACGGCTTGCAGATAAAAATGCAGCTAGATAGCGAACCGAGGTTTAAAGGTCGCAGAATCGACAGACACTAGGTCGTCGTTAGCCGTCTTGACGTCGTTGGTTAGACCCATCAGATTAGTGTAACGTGGACTAGGGCGAAAGATTGGCGAAAAAGCAGAAAAAGTAAGAAACGGTCAGGACATGAGTTCCGAAACAGCAGTGGGGTAGAAATAAGACGACAACCCCAAGAAGAGGAATTGCTACAAGATGGGGCAGCAGCGGCTCATTGAGGAAATGCCAAGCCAGCGCCGACAATGAAGCCCACAGCAGCGCACACGCATGACGATATCAAAACCATGACGTGTATTGGCACGTGTGCTGGTTGATGCAATCACTAAAGATTGCAATACGACAGCGATTATAGTTAATATCTGTAAACAGACTCAACAGGCACACGTGAGAAGAATTTGCAGTTGGAAACAGTGTACCGCCAGTATCATTACTACACTCCATTGCAAAAAGTCAACAATCGACTGCTGACTATTACCACTAATTCTGCTGTTTATACCATGATAATTATCGTATTGGAAAAAGGCCAGCGTGCCGAAGCAGCTTGCGCAGCCGGCCATCAGGCCACAAACATGAACTGCGGCCTAACTCATAACACGACTTGAAGAAACAGAGCCAGAGATAAACAACGGCGAATGCGCCGATCCGCCTATTCCTTGCACAGAGATTGCCGCTATTAAAATTAGATTGCCTGTGGCGTCGCGGCGGTCGAACCTATGCCTGGTATTACTAATGCTGCTTCTGTTGCCACTGGAGATACACTCAAATGTAATTACTCTCAATTTACTACTGGCATTTCCACTTTCTTTATTTTTTTCATTTTTCTTCCGTGCGTTCTTATCTTAGTCTTTCTGTTTCGTCGATTGTATTCTGTTCTCTGTTTTTTCTCGCTTTCCCGTCTTTCAGACACGACGAAATGCTAAACCGCAGACCAACTTACCGAGTCATACAATTAGGGAAAAAAGAAAAGCAAGCAACATAAGGCGAGCGCTAGCGTAACAATCAGATTGGACACAAATCAAAACGTCAGTAGATGCAAAGGAAAGAAAAACAACCCTTGTTTTTTTCATTATAGAGCTGTTTCATTGGTGCGGGCTAGGACAGCTGCTACTGGGTACTCTGATTTACTTTCACTGGCGTCCGATACAAGGGTATGTCAACAATCAGGCAACTAACTCTCATAGTAACGCTCTGCAGCCCCTTAGCCAATGTTCGCTCTTATTTTTTTCTGTTCTGTCCCGTCTTCGGCTGGCCGATTATGCCCGTTTTTGCAATAACATTTGCAGTGAATACCGTATTATGCACCGATGATAGGCCAATCAAACAGCTAAACAGAGTATACTACCACGTTCTAGCATCTTTTACTAGCACTGCAGTGTCGTGCAGATGCGTGACACAGGCTTTACACTGTCATTCGATTGAGAGGAGTTGTACGCACTGGGCGTTAAGGCAAGCGATAAATGGGTGAATCAAAAACTCTACTGTTTATTGTTCACTGAATTCGTTCTGAAGGGCGCGCAGATGAATCCAAAGGCAGGAGATGCACGGGTGAAAGGACTCTGAGTAGCAGAATTAGCAGAAAGAGAGACAGAGTGAATATGGGTCTATGAGAGTGATGTTAGCGTTAGATGTAGCGATAGGTGCCGTTAGAGGCGAGCTAGAAAGTTCGGGGGGTTCGAGGCCAGCCTAAGCAATAAAAAAAAGCTGAAAAGAAGCATTAATCTTGGTGTAAATGTATACTAATTTCCTATTCCCACAGGGTCACATGCGTGAAGGGGACTAAAAAAAGGAGGCTACAGTACAGTCAGCTGCAAATACAGCAGGGCATAGAGGGGGAGAGAAATGGCCCAGAGAAAAGAGCCATCGGCCTCCCTGTCTTCATCCTCCGATCCCCTGCTACTTCAACATTCGCCTCCATTCGATCAGACGTTCCTGTTCCGCGATACTTTTCGAGACTTATTTCGCGTCTTTCGTCTCTACATGTACATATATCTTTGTATCTATGTGTACTGGTTTGTTTGCTTTGCTATGGAAATTTACGACAAATCAGGCAGCGTCAGCGACCGATTCGGTAGTGTGGGTAGTCTCAATGCTACTCCGAGTGAAGGGTTCTACGTGAGCTACATTTGAGTGTGTAGAAGGGAACAGACAAGTTTCTGCCAAGTTTCGACTAGCTCAGCTGCTCTCCTGCTTGTCCAGGGACTGCGCCTCTTCGACACTGCAGTGGCAACAGCAGTACGTCCTATAATAGAGAGAGAGGGATGAAGGGAGGGTCCAAATGGGCGGGATAGTGGATAGATGCTATGAGACGATGTGCGGTAAGGCCTGTCTGGCATATCAATAAGACCAGTCGGCCACGTCTCTCCCACAGGCGCCGCAACAAGAACGGCCGTTGCCATTACCATTACTTCGACGTTGACCACTACTAAGGGACAGACACGGCGGCCGTTTCCACAGCTGCGAACTACGAATTCAGGTAATTAAACCTCCCTGCTGTGGCTTTGTGTGCTATTATCTGTAGTTTTGGTATCTGTCTACTATAGAAAAATCACCTTTCTCAGCATGTTCTTTTAGTAACTCCTATCCTCTCTTTAGTTTCCGCCGATACTCTAATCGTCGTTGTATTCGCCCGCCCATCCTCACGAATGACCCCTTCACTAACCCTCGCCGAATAACTTCTTCAGCCATACGTCTGTCCGTTCGACCCACGAAGCAGTTCAACGCTCAGCGCTTCTACTGGCTGCTCTTAGATCGTTGGATCGTCGAACAATTGAGACAGAGTCAATAGAAGAGAATAGAACCTATATAGCATGCTGCAGCAAAGACTTTATCGTATATCGTACCGCGCTGGAATTGGGATACGTCACACACTATTGCAATCGTAGCGGTCACTGTGGCGACTTCTGCTGACTACTCCGTCAATGAAGAGCGTCCGCCATGGGGCGGGTTTTAAGGCAGTCAGCTGGTGAACCCTTTCTTCTTCGAAACTTCCCACGCTCTAGGAAGCTATAACTATTCAGCCACATTGGACAGAACGTGCGCTGGACTGGAAATCGCTCCGTAAACGAAAACTGCCACCATACTAAAGACGATGTGGCTACAGTTAATGGTTCCTTTGTGCCTCTCTGGTAGCCGTGATGGCAGCGGTAGCAGCCGTGGCTGCTTCTACAGAACGTACCGCTGCAATCCAGCTCAGCAGACCACTTACACAGAACGCCTTACGAACTAAGTGCAGATTTTACATATAACACCTATGTAACATCGAACAGCACTCTTCGCTTTTCCCAGTTTCCCTGGAACGGAATGGCGACAAGACAGCAATTACATTAAATGTTATTTTTAGAATTGTCTTTGGTTTTTGTCGCCACGCGGCTGTCCCCACGCTATAAAAACGGCGCATTACTCAACTGTGCGTCACGGCTGCGATAAGATCAAGATCCGGTAGCCCCAGTTCAGCTGAATCCGATCTATTTGTATGCGAACTACGAGCGTAAGCTTCTCTGTGCTAGAGCGATTGTCCTCTTGCTCTTCGGAGCCGATAGTGGTAAAAGCAGCTGTTACTCATTCCGTCTGTCTTCGTTGTATTCCTGCGAGTCGTATTCCATCAATTTGCCGTATATCTGATCTTACACACGCATCCAGCACAGAAGTTGTAGATCCCTGCCAGCCAGTCGGCCGGTTGGCCGGCCGGCCGGCCAGCCAGCCAGCCAGCAAGCTGTATCCGAAACTACACCAAAGATCGCTCCTCTGATCTTGTCCTATTCGTAATGTCCAGGGAAGCAATACTATTCCGAAACAGCTCCGAAATGTAGCTTGGCTCTGTAGAATCATCTAATCGAAGTTTACGAGCCAGGAAAAGGAACAACGTGACCGAGAACGGGTCGGATTGCTACACCGTCTAAGTCTCCTGATACTGGTCGAACTCGATCGGTACCGTCCATCGTTTAGTATTCGGTCTACGTAACTGAGCCTGTATTACATTGTCCGATGTCCGCTGACCCGATTTTTCGGTTCCAGCACGGCGTACCGTAAAATTGGTAGTTGGTTCTGATGAGCCAGCTTGTGGTTCAACCGCCCCTTTCCCCCAGGTTCGCAAGGTCCCTTACAGAATTCAAAAAGGTCTGCTTTTTTAGTTCATTCTGACGTGTTGTGGCCAATTTTGCGTCAACTACACACTCCGTTTGTCCGTTATCGCCCGTCCACCAAGACAGCAGTCAAGGCTGTGGAGGCCGCAGTAAACAGAAACCGAGTCCGCAGCTGCGTGCGCACGCAGACCAAGTACTCATGAAACTTTGTACGCTTTGACTCGCTTATAAAGCAAGGGGGACAGGAACATAATCCCATAAGTCGATAAGGCCGCATCAATGACGGGGCTGCGGGTCTGTGGCAGTCAGAAAGACGACCCACTTTCAGATTCTTTTCCCACCTTTCTCCCATGTGCAGGTATATCCGTTTCTTCTTGTTACCGTCGGCTTGTTCCACTGGGTTGCTGACGCATGCAAATACGCTATTGTGCAATAGTCAGCTTGCGGGCCGACCAAATAAAACTGTGTTATAAACTGGGTGCGAACGGAAAAAAACGAATACGATACAGAGAAATGAAAAAAGGTGGAAGAAGCGTAGCCACATCTCTTTCATTTCTGCTGCCAGTAAAGACTGTCATTTCTCCGGTCAGCGTACACCATCCTGAAAGCCAGGTGGGTCAGTAAATGCAAACTGAAGAGCTTATGCAGCGGCATAGACAGGCAAATTGTACTGAAAGTGTGAAACGCTTGCTCATCAGAACTAACGTATTGCACTCTCTTTAGAACTGCTTTGCTCCACGTGGACCTCTCGTCCCTCGCGTCTTGTAGTTCCGGCTCTTTATAAGAGACTGTTCGACGATTCTAGCGCTGCCCAAAATGTGCCGTCTCATGCCAGGGCTAATAGAAACATCTATTGCGAGTCCACTTTTTTAACGACGAAGGCTTTTAGATCAGGCATTGAGAGACCACGGTGCACCGCGCAGGAGGGCGGCACAGATGAGTGATATTGCGAACGTTGTGATGAATGACGTCTCAAAAACGAGCACCTCTAGAGTACGAATCCTACCTGAATTATATTTCATTCTTTAGTGGAAAGAGTGAGCTGAATAGTGGACACATATATACCCTGTGTTGTTTTGAACATGAATATAGAGGCATTTGTAGTCATTTTCACTACGGAGCGTGGCCGCTGCAGTCAATGGCACCAATAGCGGAAGCCTGTTATTCTGCTCTGTCTCACGGTTTTAAATCATCCAGCAATATCTTGTAAAGCCTCTTTACTGAAACGCACAGCAGGCCTCCGCGATCGCCTTTTTCGCTTAATAGCGAGTCGCACTTCCCGCTTTTCTATGTATATATTGAACCCGGGGCTGCAGCAGGAGAAACAGCCGAACCACCGTCGCTGGCACTCGGGGAGGGTCAAAAGGGCTGTCACAGTCAACCGGAGCTTGACGACCGACAGAGGGCAAACAGGAGTCAAAGAAATGAATGGAAAACGAATATTTAGAACAAGAATTTAAACCAGTGGACACCTGGAATAAGATGACGACGATGAAACAAGGACATTGAGATCAGGAGAACCGTAAAACATGACGAGAAAAGGGAGAAAGGTAGGAACAAGAAGCGAATTTTGGCTAAAGCTAAAAGTAACGTAGGCCAGAAACGAAAGGTTATAAAGGATACCAATAGTAAAAGTTGTCCCACCTGAGAAAAGACAAAAAATCAAAACCTTGTTAGTCCATCCATCCATTAATAGTAACGCAAAATAGTTTGGTAGGTAGGTAGGTAGGTAGGTAGGTAGGGCTCGTGACTGAAACCTGCCTCGATTTTGCCTGCAAGTCTGACCTCGGCCTTTGCCTACCTAAAGAGCACTATGAACTGAATTTTCGTAACTTAAAACTGACCGTTTTAGCGTCAAGGCTGTCCTGTTGTGAGCCCGCACATTCATATGTAATCTGCTACTTTGCCGGTAAAGAAGAACGGGAACCGATGGAGAGTATGACTATTGCCAATGTCGTTAACATTATACTTTTGCGAAGCGTAGCATTCACATGGACATCTTTTCATCGATTTCCGATCACTTCTGGAAAAAATTTCCATTTACGTTTCAGTGGGCAGAAATTTTTCACCCACTTTTGCCGATACTGAAGGAACAAACAACTTTTCTGTCTCAAACACAAAACGTCTCACCACATTGGCAAACAAATTACCTAAGAAGAATTGGAACTAAGCCAAAGAAAGCCACTACTTGAAAATCTGTACGGCAACAAAATGTACAGTTTCCTAATTTAAACTTAGATAAGTGAAGCTTGTAACTACAGTAATGGACATTGCTCTGTCACCTATGCTCAAATCCAAGTTCTGAAAAGGGCATTATTTAGAAACACTGAGACAACATTGAGGTGGACTAAGATGGGAGTTTATTCCGTAGCTTAGACAATGAACATCATCAGGTCATCTTTAAATAATAAAACCTTTACACCTATTAACGCTGGCTAGATCATTGAGACTCATGAGGAGAAGTTATCTGTGAGTATTACCGAAATTTACTATGTTATTATCGTTACTGTTATTTACGCTTCTTTGTTATAGTTATAGATAGCTATTATTAGTATATGATCGCCAACAATAATTTAGCTGTGGATGTCAGATGAAGCCTCGGTCAATGCTTGCTCCCCCGCGTGTGTCATTTGCAGGTGTAGAATTGTTACGACAGCCGATAGGACTGCGGTGTCGCTGTCCTATTCAGTGTTGGTCCTGTCTGATCAGCAGACGCTCCCCACTTCGTGTAAATTACCGCAGTCTGTACTTTCTCTGTCAACTTGTATGCGATCGCCTGAAAAACGTTCGACTATAACGGCAATCACCCTCACGACCACCATGTAATGGGCCCTTCATGTGTGGGCGGCCAGTAGACGTATGACCGTAAAGGGCCGTTATTGACATCCTCTGATCTCGGTCGTTCGTTTTCGTCGCTACGACCGTCAGCATCATAGGCGTGGTTGTGGTACTTGCGATATTTTTATTAATCCTACAGTAGCTTCCTATGCTATACCGGGATGGGCGCACATTGAAGTGGGAAGCGCGATGAAAAAACGAAGACTCGGTGTGGCTTAGAGGCCGATGCCTCTATACACGACCAGCCGACGTTTGTATAGCTGAAAATATCAAAGGCTGAGCTTAGGCCGACGGTAGCATTCAGTCAGAGTGGGGTGAAAATACGCACCGCCATGGTCACTATCGCCACTGCTCGATCCCATCTGAAGAAGGGGATCATCTAAAGAAGACCCCATCTGAGGGTGTGGCCCATTGAATTGAACAGCAAAGCAAAAGCAGCAGCAGCAGCCAAAACTCCCTCATCAACCGGCACAATAATGGTTCCCTGCGCTCCGACAGGTAACTTGCTGCCACGCGGACCCTTAACAGGATATCATCCTTCCTTAATGTTAAAGGCTGAAGCCGAATTCTCGAAACCTCTAACCGGCAAGGAGAGAGTAAGGTCTAAGGGTGGTACCCCACTGCGCCGCTTTTGGGATGGTTCCTGTGCTGCCAGTCCAACACTTTATCGCTGCACATGTTCTTGCAATAATATATGCAATAATAATAACACAATTTTTGCCACTCCTGTAATCTCCCAGCAGTATCCTCGTACGGTATGTCGATATATTAGTGCCAAGCTAGCAACTTCGACGCTCCAACTCAGGCGTTAGGTGTCGGCTGATTCGAGCGACATGTTTTTCTCTCATGCAGCCAGCGTGTGTTGAAGCGTTTTACGTCAATTTCGTCGCTTTTATGATTGACATAGAATTTTTTCCATCTCTGCCTCAACAAATCGCGTTTGCGTTCTTTCACTTTCAGGAAGTCGCCAATCGGCCGATTAATCGACCCTGGCATGTGGGTTTATGATACACGACAAGGTGGCCTGTAGCGCATTCGCTCCTATTTATGATACAAAAACACTCGTACAATAATGTAGCAAGACCTGCTTGTTTTCGTCACTGTCTAAAACGACGAGCCAGTCGAGAATTGTAGAGAGGTGCACTTAGTAGGTGTGAAAAAGCAATATTCTTGGACATACAAGAATTATCCACGGATCGCTTTGTAACACAGATTTTGCGTAAAAAGAGCTGACCAGTTGTCAGTTGTCCATTTATAGGTAGTATACGAGTAATAAATACAATAGTAGCAATGGTAGGACAAAACGGAGTTTCCGCTTTGACCTCAATCGGTCGGACCCAGTCGACTCCCCAAGTCTACGTTCAGATGAGCTGAAAATAGAGCGGGTGGTTTGGAGAGATTACGATGGACAAAGGCCTCTTCTTCTCTAGCGACGACGGTAAAGACGTTACCTCACGTAGCCTAGAAGTCCTCTTCTTTGTTGCTTTTTCCTTTCTAAAGGCAAACCCGCCTTACACCAACGAAGTGCAAATAAATAAACCATCTGTTATTGCTGCTGCTTACTGCCTCTACACAACTCTCCTCTGCAATTGCTAGTGCCGTCGTGCAATTTTCCACTCAACTTGGCTCTCGCTATTCTTCGGCGGTCCTCTTCCATAGACATTTCGCAATTGCCAGGAACTGTGCTCAGTTCCCCTCCACCAGGATCGGGTGGGCAAAGCGGCGTATCTCGCTTCAGTTCGGCAGCAAAACCAGTAGCAGCAGTAAACTATGGGCATAGTACTAAGCCAAACTCACTTGGACGAAGATGCCCATTCCATCTCCTATTTTACCCTTCAATTTGGAGCGACAATCCTTGTACCATTGTGGCCGTTTCTGCTAAACTGCAGTAGCTTTGCAGCTTTTACAGATGGCAATCTTTAACAATGTACGTCTCCGTTCGCTGTGTGTACGTCGCTGACTACTTATTTTCCCCATCGGCCACAGCAAAAGGCAGCAGGCTAGATTAATGTGTGTGGCGCTGTGGAATGGTGTGCACTTGTGTGTATTGCTAAATATATAGGGTGTGCAACGGGCCCGTGGTAGAAACAACAACGGGGCAGGTCTCAAATTGACACCCGCCTTATCTGTCGCCTAGAGAAATCATACGTCACGAAGGAAACAGAACGTGCGTGAAATCCTGTAACGACGACCAGATTATTCGCAACGCGCAGGTGAACAAAGGGGACAACAAAGGCGATTTTTTTTAAAGTCAACTGTGACGGTTTGTCACTAAGTCACTGCCATACGTACAATTTCCTAGCACGCGTACAAAGCCTCAATCCAGTCAAAGAAGCCCGTCCGTCACCGTTTCGACTCGTCAGGCCTCAACTAGTTGGTCGAATCCGCCCCCTACCTGGCCTAGCTTTAGAATCATTCCTGTTCGTACGAAGAACAGAAGGTCACTGTGCTATCTTTTACGAACACACTCGTAGCCACAGCTGGCCGCCTTATGCTGCAAACCCTATTTATATTGCTCCGATATTCTATCGACACAAACTCAAGCAAACTTTTCTCATTGTGGTATCTACTTTTTCTTGAGTCTTCAGAGATTCTTGAAATGGCTTTCCGTACGTTGGACTGTCCAGTGCGCCAGAGAAAAGAAACTAAGAATCCTGTTATCGTAAGAGTGTTCCTGAACAAAAAAAAAATTAAACGAAAGAAATCGCACACATGCATTCAGCGTTTTTCGCACACAGGTTCAGTAAACATTTGGACTTCGTCTGGTTACGAGAAAGCACAGATTTTTGCATATGTAACGAAATTTCGGAACGTATATGGCTAGTTTCCCCTCGGTAGTGATACAATCAAAATTACGTGGTCAATAAAACGAGCTAGAATTATTCGCGTACCATATAAGTGCACATTTAAAGTTAGGTTTATGCTTTCAGATACTATTTCTCTGTTGTCTACGGTAATCTCAGCTGTCCAACACACTAAGTTTTATATACTATAGAAGACTTCCGCAGTAGAAGACAACATACGAGAATGGTTACAACTGCTGTTGCGGCCTTTCGCTACCTGAACTAGAAATGACTAGTCCGGAGGCCATTTCGTCTGTCGTCTTCATTACAGAGAAGTAGATGGCTAATTGTATGCGGTGGTATAACGGCGAAGGTCGCTCTCACCAAACAAACGCCTTTTTTTTTTTTTACCATAGCTTCGTCTTTCGCTCTATTCGCGAATATCTAACTGTGGCGTGCCCTTTTGGAGCAATACGATTCGTTGCGATTTTGAAGTGTCTATCATACGCGTACGAAGTGCCTGTCCCTCAGTATAACTTCTACAAAATACTGGAAGAGATGAACAGGCATTGCTGGATGACCCGATGTACACGAACTCTTCCACTTCGACGACGTCATTGTTTGTGACATACGCTTTCCTATCCTGTAGCTCGATAGACACCTAAATGCCGTCCAGATCTGCTAATCTCGCTTAAGCCGAGAAATCGTCCGCAAGTTGCTGAAGCTGAAGACGCCCACACACATTGTTGGAAGGCAGTAGGTCGGATATCGAGCGAGCAATTTCGACAACATTCCCCACTTGACACAGGTAAAGCACAATGCTATGAACCGATGGCCATTTGGTGGATGTTCTATAGAATCCGGAGCTCGTAGCAGAAATTACCAAGCAAGTTCAAGGAGTATAGGTTGTAGAAGTGGGGTAAAGTGCACACCCAGGGCGGCTGCTGTTTCTTACTGCTGGTACTGACCAATCTGAAGGGTGTGTTTGTTGCAGACCAGAAAGGAACTCTTGAAGAAAACAACAAAACGAAGTAGCAGTGATATCGGCAAGGTTTGCGCGAGAAGTGTTGCTGATGAAGAATTCTCGCGAAATTTCAGTATCACATTTTGGGGTTGAGCACACTGGACAGGCCGCCGGCCGTCCGTATGGCGCGATTTAATTGAACTTCTCCACAGTTAATCGTGTGATAGACTGAGCGTTAATGTCAACCGCAACACGGATTCACATATTATCGACTTGTATAGTGTATTTGACATTTTATATATAACACATGCATTTTACTAACAAACTAAATTTTAGTGACGGAAATAACTAGGCTGAAACGACATCTTCGGTGTGGCCAAAATCACAATTATCATTATTGCTTTATTACAATTACAGGCATGCTTACGTGAACCAGTGTGGATACATCTGCCTGCTTTCCAATTCTCCTAGCTTGCCTGGCTTAGCGGTTCCGTCAGAATAGTCGAATGATCGCAATATCCGGCTAAACGCACGACTTTCATTTTCGATAGGTGACGTCTGCGATGCTCTGTCGACATCAGAGGATTTGGCTGGAAAACAATGATCAACCAGTTCTACCTGGATGTTTGAAGCGCAGGCCCTATCGTCAACCACACCGTAAGAGAGAGAGAGAGAGAGAGAGAGAGAGAGCAAATCAGCGCGGGACGAGGCGAAACGAATCAGGCTTGAAGCAAAAAACATCACAAAATGACGGCTATTCCAAGAACTGTATCGTCAGCAGCGGCAGCGGTAGAAACGACAGTTAATTACCATCACACGGTAAAGATACAGTTGTTGCTAGGAAAAAAAAATTGATTTATTTAATACGTGTGTTGAGACTGGTGGTGTCTATTTGTTTGTCGAAGAACGCGATGGTTCGTTTCGACTGAATACTCGACGTGAGCCGACGACCGACTCAAACTATGAGCATTACCGAAACGCTGACGATTACCAACTAGGATCCGCGTCGAGAAATCAATCTAACATGGACAATAGGTGGATTAACATTTAGATCTTAAATAAATGTCCATTTTATGTCCTGCAGGGGATCCATTATACCGCCGCTCCGTGTAATTGTAGAAATCATGAGGTGTAAGTATTGCAATTCTATACTATCCGCCTCCGGCGAGAATACGTTAATCGTAAAATTGTTATGCATTGAGGGATGTTGCAGTTCCTTTGGATAAGCGTTTTTTTTGCTTCTCCACATAGTACTCATGTGTACACTGCATCTTGCCGGTGTATCAGTAGCCTATAGTGGGTCTGAGCAACGTTTTTACCGGCGCTCTGATTAACGACTACTTCTACTGATACGAATTCAATGATCACCTTTTGTTGTGTTATTGTGGCGCATAGTGAGCTAGGCCTGACCCGTTGTCTATCCCATTCTCTTGTGTAGTTTTGCACACTATCTTTGCTACACACACCTAAAGACGTAAGGGACGCATTATTTAGCATACGCTGAAGCTTTGCAGAGTCAAGGGCGTAGGCAACCTGTGTTTTCGCTCCTGAGTAGAAGTAGTGTTGCTTGGCAACTGCTGACTACGGACTACGAGAAATCGAGGCAGCCTTCTGGCCTCATTCGACTTCATCTTTCCACTGTTTTCTTTTGCCAGCCAGTCCCTTTCTCCAAAACCAACGATAACACTTTCTGGTGCGTCGGTCGACCTTCCTTCCAACAATTTGAGCACAATAATCAACATTATTAAGCACAATTACCCGAAGCACATTGCGATCTGCTTTCTTGAATATAAATTGCACACGTGAGCCTGCATCGCATTTAACTTAATTCAACCGTATCAACCAACAGGAAAAGCGACAGGTGCGCATGTATCTGGCATATTTGTTTACTGGGTGTGAACTAGCGCGGCGTAAATTTGCAGCGGTGGTTGTAGCCTAAAGTAAGGAGGGGGACCTAACTGAGTAACCTTGTCCCATAACCGTTCCGTGAAACGTTCCAACTATGTAGTCGATAGGAAGAGCGATATAGATGAGAAAAGAAAAACGCGTTTGCAGAAGAAGCAGATACCGGCCGTTGGTGTTGCTGAATCTTTAAACTAGACCTAGTTTCGCTTCCAGTACAACAGCAGGCGTTTTAGTCGGCGAGAGTCAAGAAGTTAAACAACCGGCAGAGGTCGCTTAGTTAGTCATCATTCATCTTCTCGCTTAATAACAGTCAGATTTGAGAATAGGTAAAACAAATGTCAACAAAATCAATGCATGCGGTATGATTTCACCAAGAGTATGAATAGTCATTCCTGCTTCAGACAACCAAACATAATCTAAAACACTTATAAACCCAAGTTCAGATTACATGGATGCAGAGGGGACTAAAGGGTAAAAAGGAAAGAAGCCTTTTCGTACTCGCCACCATACAAAACGACTGTTTTATCTCTCTCATTCGCAAAAAAAGCGCACGCACCCATCCTCATTCATGGGTACGTTTTCGCTCGTTCAAACCCAGGGGTTTCTGGCCTACTTAGTATCTTCATATTCACCTCTTTTTCTCAGTAAAGTTAAAAAGCATCTGAGCTTCCACTTTATGATACCTTGTAGTTCTCAGGGCCACGAACTATATTCTTCCAACTTCGTTTTCTTCCTTGTCGGCGTCTCGCATCGCCTTAGATTCCCAGCCTCTGGCACACTCCCAAAGACAAACCCCCCCGTTTTCGCTTTTGAGCCCTTCTTCGATCTTCTTTCTTTCTAAGCTCCTACCATCATATTCCAGCTACAGGTCGTTCTTTTGCTTTCTGATCTACTCTTCTAACCGTTATTACCGCGCTCGTTATGCTAGTATCATGACCAAGCATCTGGTGTTAGTAGACAAGCCCCTTGACTCGCAGGTAAATCGGGCTTTTCGGAGCGCTTCTCACGTTACATTACTACACGAAACAACTATGCCCGACTCGCGCTTATCATGGCTAGCAAAATCCATTGCCGACGTCTTCTTCCCCTCTTCGGTCTCCTACTTTGCTTCTTAACGTTAAAATCTGTGAGCGCAGCTACTCCATCCTATTTGAGATTTTGAGGCAGCAAAAGAAAAAAAGGGGGAGAAGAGGAGAATTAAGCAACGGCCTGTATGTACCGATCAAAAAGAAGGGGTTAAAGGGTAAGGAGGTTCCGTTGTGGTCCCCTTTTCATCCCCCTTTCATCAACTCTGCTCTGTCATTCGTCGCTCAAGGAGACTTTTTACGCTACTTCTAGCGTCGTTTTTCGTAGTAAGCGAGCAAGAGGATCTCTTTGACAGACGGCGTTCGAAGCCAGTCACTACTGTGGTGGCAGCCTAATCAATTGGATCCTAGTCCTCGTAAGTCCGTCGAATAGGCTCTTCACCTCGACGTGTACGATGGATATAGACTCGTTGAAGCTTCCTTGGGTCGACCGCCTTCCACCCCTTTTTTTTGCAATCTAAGTGGGCAACATATTGTCCAGCTTGTCGCCCACTTGGACCGCAACATCTGGTCGTGCTCCTACAGTCTTTTTCAGTAGAAGCAGCGACGCTGGTTAAAATATAGTGAGTCTAGCCTTTGGCTTCTCAAGCTTCTGTTGCAGTGCTTTAGATAAAAGCCAATAATAAGCAGATATAGAGAGAGAGAAAACGAAGTTAACAATGTTGACAATGAAGATGGTAAAAGCGGTGACGGCAAACAGAGAGTGAGAAAAAAGGTTGAGAGAGGAACAAACGAAAACGGCGAGAACGATTAATAAAGCTTTTCGCAAAATATTAGGCAATCTTTTTCGTTGTGGCAAACATTGCCATTCTTAGCGACCTTAGTCGAGGCAGAAAAGGACGAGGGACGGTGTATATGTGTCAGGAACACAGACTGTTTGTCGCAATCAGCAACCAAAAGAAAGCAGGAAGGAAGTCAGCCAGCAGTGGGAAACTACCGTGTCTTGTTAGAGAAGTAAGAGTAGAAAATTTAGGATTTTTCGCAAAATCCTCACCTATAGTTGTGCATACATATATACCTATGGGTAAATAGGTGATAAATCATGTAAAAAATGACACATTGGGAATACGACAAGCAGGCTGGCTAAGCCAGAACAGCCGGCTGCGTGAAGATGGGCTTGCCTCATTATCCAGAATCACTTGTGTGCCATTATGCAGTACGATAAGTATGTACAGCTTTACGGTAATCAAAATCCCATCGATTTGTCATTATCACCACCTAGTGGTACGTACGCCAATGATTTGTACCCAGAGCACTTGACAATAATCATTTCTTTGTTTCTCTTTCGATTGTTTTGTCTGCTCATTGCTCCCTTCCAACCCATACTGCATAATTCTATCGGCTATCTTCGTCTAGCTGCCAAATGTCTTTGCTATATATATATAGCAGTATATATATATATATATACTGACTATCCAGCTCTGTTCTATGTTCCTATATGCACCTGTGGGTTGTTGGCTACCTGTTGTTACTGCCGGCAAACCCCTAACCGAAAACACCACTATACGACATCGGATAGGAACAATAATGCTTTCAAATGATCATCAGCTATTAGGCCACAGGTGCACTACAGGAGCACACGTGTACATCTGGTATCACAACCATTTTGGTAGCTCACGAAGTCCCCTTGCCAGCCCAATCACCGCATTAATAGGAGTAACGCGTCCGCTTAGACGAAACCTACCTTCGACAACCATGGGGGAGCAGACACAAGTGCATTCGCACTTCATGTAATAAACATACGCTTGTGGTAATAATCACTATCCACTGGTGGCTATCTAAAGCCCCTTGTTAGCTGGATACGAGGGCCTGAAAGGTAGAAACCTAGACACTTGGCAAAGAACTAGGTAAGCCCAATCAAAAATCCGACTGTAGGTATATGGCCAATGATTTACCATAACTTAACATGCGTGTCCGTAGGTTCTGTGTCAGCGGAAAAGTCGAGATTACTTATTTCGGTTCTTGGAGCAGTATCAGGAGCAAGAGTGGCGTAAAAGGACTTACTTAAATACTGCCCTGTTTTGCACTATTTTTTTATGTTTCCTACGTTAAACAGAGCAGCACGATAAAGAAAGAATAGGTGCCATCGGGACACTGGGGTACTCCTTTTCGTGTTATCCTCCTTCACTTTTTTACCCTCTAAGAAAATATATTCAGGCAAACGATGATGCTCGCTGCAATGGCCGCAGGGGCATTTAAGAGGCATTCTCACCGCGCTGTCTTACTCTATACAACACCAACGCACTGTAAGTAGCTGTCCATTTACCCAAACTGATATCAGCTCAGGGTACAAGTAACACAGCTGATAAGAAATTACAGCGTGGCCATGGCACCAGCAGCACGATCATCAGCAGCAAGCAGAATAATAATAATAATAAATTAGTCACAAGTAGAGACTACCAATCGGCCAGGTAACTGATCGCTGGCTAGTGCAGGCATTTCTGTCAAACAACTTGCTAAAATTTTATGCCGTCGTTAATAGCACATACTAGACGGAATGTAGTCACTGGTTGGACACGAATGTTCATCGCACCGCTATATTATCCAGCGAGGCCTGGTGACGTATCACAGTAGTAAGCTAGACGTGTACTTTGCTAGTTCGACCAGAAAGAATAGGAGGCACCCGGAGGGAGGCGATGATACGGTAATTCCTTTAGGCGTTGAAGAAAGGCACGAAATCTGGGCGGCTGGTTAGGTATTCGGTGTGCCAGTCGCAGACACCGACCGATCCTCACCCGCACGGTGACGTTTTGTCGGACAGATGGGTGCCTGCTTATACTGTTTCGCCCCTAATTCCTCTTTCTCATCTTTTCGTACCCCCTCAATTACCGCCATTTCTCATCGTTTCTTCTCTTTGACTTTGCTTTCTCTTTCTCAGTCCTTTAACGCAGCAGACTACGGCTTTTTCCGAATCGTGGCTCATCTGCGGCCTTGGTGTTTACCATTACTGCGCGCATCACTACGGTCTAAAACCTGCCGTAAAAGAGGACTAACTTCCGATAGCAAAGGCTTTTTGGCTGCAAGGATCGAGAGTGCTTCATGGATAAACAGAATGGATACAGAAAAACAATCGAGAGTAGAACGAAAGCCAATGAGAAACACGGTACTGACTAACTGAAGATCTCCTACTATGGTGTAGCGACATGCGCTGCAGTTAGAGAATCCAGACTCAACATAACCTGTATTGACTCTTCTTAAATCTCTTGAACTCTTCTATTTTTGACGAAGGACTCTGCATTTCTGCACCAATCAAAACTTGTCTAGCAGAATTTTCTTCACGTCTTTCGTTGAGATCTCTTCCGCCAACTGCGTGAGTACATGTTGGGTCGGGATTTTTGATAAGAGAGTTGAGGGGTCTAGTCTGAAGGTGACGGTTCCAAGAGATATCCTGTCGACCTCGTCGTGTGCTGTGCTGTCAGCTACCTCTTTGCTGACAACTGATCCTGTGTTCTTGGCTACGACTCGGTTCCGGTGATGTCTTGCCGTTTATAGGGAACATTATATACACTATACAACAATATCTGTACAGCATATCAGATCACAGAATAGAATCAATCAACCTTGAGCTCGTTTTTTTCGGTGCAACGGCAATTTTCTGCAAGTTTTTTTCTGAACCTGAACGCTGATGACCAATTAGTGACAAGCAGGTCACCACAAGTCCAGCTCCCTTCGCTAGAAAGCTACAGTTGCAGAACAACTGGAGGCACTGATCGAAATCTGACTCATCATTGAAATCCATTTTTCTCTATCTACCGGTAGATCGGATGTCTCTGTTTCCGTTCGTCTGATCACTCGGTGTCGTCACTTTCCCTATACATACAAGAGATCAACTGGCATTCTGCATTGATTATCCGATTTATGCGTTTGTCTGCGCGATTGTTGACGGAAGGGACACACCAATGCGGTGACAATTCAGATGCGTCTTAGTCCTTGGTTTTGTGTAGCTCAAATGCTTTTTTCTTTACGTTCCCCATTACGACATATTTTACTTGCATAGAAAACGGGAGTCATTAGCCATGCTAACGGAAAGCCTATACTGCACTTTGAATCCTCGCGGCATCGACAGAAGGTTACGATAGAAAAACGCGAGCAATAAAGGCCAAAGAACACAACATGACAGGAGCAGAACAGGCGCTCGTGTAGAAGCCTTCAACCGAATTCTGGAATACCAATCTCGGTCGCATATTTCTAAAATCGAAGGTCGGATCGCCTGCGACCGATTGCAAGCAACCCGGCTGCCACAATGCTGCTTGCACCGTAAAATACGAGCCCGTGCAATAAAATATCACCGAAAAATGCAGGCTTGGTACCAAGCGGCTTCCTATAACAGAAACTGGCGGACGCTAGAACAGCGCGACGTTACTTGCCTACGGTCTAAACACTTATTCAAAGGGTGCTCGTTACAGTAGCAAAGCCATTGCCCCCAGCATATGCATAAAGAACGGAACGAGGATACGAAAACCCGAAGATAACACGCAAGTGTTTGGGGTTTCGAGGGGGATAACCGAGACCAGGTTCATTCAATTTGATAACGGAAAAGAGACAGGAACAGGGTGGCAGAAGGGAGATCTCGTATACGGGAAATAGCATAGTAGACAAGTTAGAGCACGAAAGCTTAGCACAGACGAATATGTTATCAGATACAGCCATATCGGACGCAGGCGATGATGAACCGAAACACTAGGAAAGTTTTGCTACAGAGTCGCACAGTCAGGTTCATAATTGGTGTCCCCATGAAAGCTTAGTGGGTAATGTACTTGCCTTGAAGTCTTTGGAACACATGGTGGTCTAGGTTCAAATCCAAGCGTAAACCCACTTCGTTTCCTGTTGGAAGCCAGTGTCTAATAGCACACGTAAGCAAGTATGGCCCTGATTAGCTAGACTAGACTATTTCGTAATTGAATAAGTCAAGAAGAAATGATGCAAACGATGAGATTTGTGTAGAAATTCTGTATTTGTCGCCGGTAAACTTATTCTTCATTGGAAATGAGCATCCCAGTTTCTATCGTGGTATAAAAGTTAAAAACTCATTTAAGTAAATAATACTGAGAACATGAAAACGAAAAAAGCCCGTCAAAGTTAACGCCTAACATGCAATGCCCTTATCACTGAACCACTATGGTATGGAGTACGTTTGTCGCGATTTACCGGTTGATTTTTTTAGTTGTATAGATATAGGCAAAACTCGCAATTCCGCTAGTAACCTCGGAAGAGAGTTCCGTAATCTTAGAGCAGAACTTTGATTCTATACCTGCTTCATTGGTAAGTGCGGGTAGCAACGGCACTACTTTAAGCTTGTAGAACGGCAGAAATAACACAAAGACCTAGATAGCCCAGTTGGCCTTCTTCAGTCCAGCAGAAACAATCGGTGCACGAATACGCCTCCGCAGCAGCAGCAGCAGCAGCAGCGGTAATATCGGTAGTCAATGGAAAGTAGAAAAAGAGCCTTGAATACGATTGGTAGGGAAAAAGAAGTCGAAACGGACAACCAGCCAGCGAGACACAGGTGTCAGCCTATAAGAGCTATTATTATTACTGGCGATGGATTGTGCCAGCGACGATGCACCAAGTGAGCGAGCGAATGACTAAAGTTCGCTGGAAGGTGATGGAGAAGCAGCGGCGACAAACAACAACGACAAAACGCGTCGTCGTGCTGCAAAGGAAGTCATGTCAGGGAACGAAACGGTTATCAAACCAAACTGATAAGACCGCAAATGAGTTGTAGGTGGGATGGGAAGCTGCTTGGTGTGGTGAAAAAGGATACGAGGGCTAGGAAACAACGAAACCACGTTAAATCGAAGTTACACGGGTAGCAGTATTAGTAGCAGGCAGTGGTGGGCTATGCGGGTCTCAGTCCGCAAGTAGTCTCGCCTTGATAGGGGCCTGGCGCTCGCTGATGCTGCTGCAATTTCAAGTCTGTTGTCGACTTGATTTAACGGTGAGCGGTGTGACATGAAGGATGTAAGCTGCCAACATCTCACGCCAACAAGCGGAAGCCGTGAAGCAGTCTTTGGCCGGTCTACAACTCTCTAACGTTGGTCGACTTGTCGATTTCTATCTTCCGAGGCAACAATATCCACTGTGCAAATCCCTCGGCCTCGGTTTAGAGACATTTTTCGGTTTTCTTCACCGACCTCTAATGCTCCTTACGTTCTCTCTCTTTTTCCCTTATCGTTCGGGTCGTTCGCCTGATACCAAAAGAAATTGCGGCATAGAGTCTGCGGTCCTAGAGTCTCATAGAGCCCGGCATGCCTAGGACGCATGGTGGGAATGGCCTAGTGGCTTATACGCATGTCTTGCAAATTCGTTGCTGCCGAAATACAGTCAACTGCTCTTGCCCGCCTAGCGTCTGTTAAGCTGGGTGCTTTGCTTTGCAATATACCTTTAGAATTCTCTCTTTCGCTGTTTTATATCACTGTCCACTCAATAAGGACGCATGGCACAATAATATTTGACGACAAATCGTCTCACTCAGTATATTCATAAACTCTCATTACGTTTAGAAGCGGTGGCCAAGCAGTAGCTATTCACTGTCTAGACTGTGATACGCTGCACCTGCATATGCTTCGAAACTCACGCTTGAAATCTTTTCACGCTTATGGAGTCAAGAAACGCAATTGAGTTCATTCCGACCCAGCCTATAAAATGCACGCGTAACTGGGAGCTCAAGGGAAAAGATGGTTAAGGGGCAGGTTTTAGTAGGCTTTTCCTATCCAGCAAACAAGTTTAGCAACTTTTATCAGCCCACACAGCTATGGCGGAAACGAGGTTAGATATATATTCAACTGGCAAGCCTCAATCCTTTACGTTGGGTAGTTTATTTCTTTCTTCGATGTCCCATTTAACTTGAGAAACTTGTAAGGCGTTAGAAAGAAAAACTGGAGATAAATGGTGAAAAATAATGAGAGCCAGTTTCTAATGATAAGAAAGAGCGGCATGCAACGGGTGTTTGACAGAAGCAGAAATTCCGCTAAGTTGGCCCTCCTGTCGCCGCTGTTTCTTTAAATATCCATCACAACACTGATTGAGGATACTGCCCCATTCCGCAGCAATCCGCGCGTACGTCTGTAATCTGAGCTACCTAATCAAACTGACGAACGGTAGCATGCTTCCTGAACTACCTCCAGACCACATGTCGGAAAACGTGAGGCGTAGGCGGCAAGATATATGATGCTACCGGTATACGTCGTCTGTGTGTGCGTGTTCGAGCGCGTGGGTACTCTTTGTATATTTGAGTATGTAAGTATGTTTCTCGTTTGTACATATAGCGTCTTAATAACGATGATCAGGTTACTGTATCTGATAGCCGACGACTGGGACGACGTCAAAAAATGAGACAGCTGAAGCTGCCGCTGTCGCTATTGTTGGTTCGTCATTCCCCCTCAATAGGTTCTCCAGTTACTTCAAATTAGTGAAACGAAGCGGACCAATATATGACATAGGCAATATCAAAGATGTACACAAAGAATACGGCATGGAATAGCAGTGGTACAAGCATCAGCAGTAGCTGAGGCAGTAAAATAGAAAAAGTCATAATAATAGAAAGCTTCAATGCAAATGGGCTCCAGTTTTACTCGTATTATTGGATATTTGACTTCAAACTCGGGTCTCGGCCTATCTAAAACAATGGGCCGACACTGCCTTGACTGCCTTCTTTTGATTGTTCTGCTCTGTAGGATAGTTTTTTTTAGCGGCCTACTCTCCCTACGACCTCCAGCTTGAACAGTCAGTGCAAAAGTGCAGATACAATCTTTGGTTGGCCAGCTAAAAACAGTGTACAGAAAAAGAATTGTGGGGGTAAGGTACCTCCATTTATTTTGAATGTTTTCGGCGACATCGACGACGTCCACGACATACAGCAATCGTACCATCGAGTTGGCGCTAGCACGAGCTAGTTACGTCGAGCTAGGCCCTTTTCTCGTCTGCAGCCTTAAGGAGGGAGCGATACGGCGATCGGCACAGGCTGCCTTTGAAGGCACAGCCATTGACGAAGGGAAGGCTTAGACGATAAGGAGCCAAAAGTAGTTAACAGCGAGGATGGCTGAGGGAGGGGAAGCTTTGTGCGAAGATCTGTTTCACTCTTTAATTTTTCTCCCTGGGGGGTTTGCCTCTGTTTCTTTCTCTCTCTCTACTTTTTGATTGCGAACTTACAGGCGGGACTTACGCTACCTTAGTATTCGGGTCATATCAATACATCTCCTGCCTAAGCATTCGCTGTATTATGAAATACGATGTTGTCTTTTACAGATATTATTCTCTGAGCATTTTCAGAACGTTTTGAACAATCGTTTTGAAGTACCTGAAAAATAGTTCAATCACTGAACGATCAGACTACAGCGGGTGTACTCTCTCACACAATATACATGGAATATTTGTAAGAAAATTGCGGCTTGGAGGCCGGTTTTTCAAAAAATCATCGAAAAATTTCATCGAACGCTGCGCACGTGAACGAGTATTTGCTTACATAAGGGGCTAGGAACAACATTATGTATCCTATATGCTAAACGATAACCATATTAAGAGAAATATATATATATATATATATTAATGCAGCATTATCTCTGCCGTATGTACACGTCTGTCTGTAAGATCAGTTGCCAGCTTCTGAAAACGATCACACACTCTTAAGACAGTTATATTTTGACAGTAGTAGCCAAAACGATGCATGCATTTGATCAGGTTCGCCTGTTGGAACAACATCAGCTCAATTTACAAAGAACTCCGGAAACGCTTGGTTATCAACGTGCATCTCCCAAAAGCAAACGAAATACTTGCCTTCGGGGCATTTTCACAACATTAGATAACGTTTAGCACATCTGGGAACTGGAGTATTTGCCTCCGTGATAACGAATAGATGATGAATAAATTTTATAAAGCGATTTCGCAGATATACACATAGATTATTAACCAATGGTAAAGTGGCGACAATACTAGGTGCCATTGTGGTACGTAAAGCCGCAATGCGCCATAAAGCTTCGCCAATGACATCACCACGACCAAGTAGCTAATTGATTTATGCGGGAAGCCAGGCGACATCAGCGCGCAGTTTGCAGTATGCCGATAGAAGAGGATTCAGGTCTTGCCACCTTCCTCCGTGTTGTTGGGCACAAATTGAGGTTCTACCTTGCACATTGCCCTTGGGCAATGGTAGCGTGCTTTCTGTTCTGTTCTTCTATCCCTATATCTCGTTCACTATCGCGATCGTACTGGTGGATAAGCGGGCGGAAAGGCCAAAGCTGATGATTATTGTGCCCCGTCACGACAACAAGTACTACGCTTACGATCGTTGCTACCGTCTTACCGGGTCGAAGCTAACCCACGGGCGTCTAACCGTTCACGGTAAAGCTAGACGGCTGCCGATAGAAAGCAGTCCAAATTTTACATTTAACGACTTGAGCTGGCCTTAAGGATTGAGTTACCTCCATAAAAGCAATGACTTACACAATGCGACTTATAGCAACGAATCAGTACACCCTGCGAACACGACCGGCATACAGACTAAAACTATATAAATCGTCACGAGCAACTTCTTTTCCGTTCATTAGCGGCTGACAAAATTTTTTACCAAGCTTTCTTCTGTTTACGTTTGAGCAAAAAATAAAAAAGGACGCAATGTCGTCCACCATCCAATATAAATGCGGGAATCTTGAAAACGGCAACAGCAACAATAACGCATGAACGAAAAACTCCTGTGCATACAGCTCAAGATACTTATTCACTGTCGAAACAACAGGCCTACTTCTTTTCCATGGCCTTAAATACTTTTCGCCTAGCAAACGTAAACCCTGCGAAGTTTACTGTTCTTTTATTTCCTCTAAGCACGAGCATAGAATTGCTGACAGCTAGATCGCCCGGTTCGCAGCATAACAGGGTTTGAAAATATACACGTGTAGTCGCGCGTCACTTCAGTCAGTCTAGATCGTCACCTACATCGATGCACCTCAACGATTGCCGCCCACATATAGCTGCGAGATCTAAATTTTCTCTCGCGTAGTTACGCGCAGTCCAGGCAGCTTGTACCAAAAAAATGCATACTTTACTGGTTATTGATATGGATGAGAGCGGAGATTGCTTATGTTAACGTGTCATCACACCTTTGCGCCACGACCCATTATAATGAAGTTGTGAAGTTGCAGCCCAGTGCAACAAACCATATCACATATAATACCGTTACGCGTGCATTTGGCGGTTAGACGTCAAGCGTACCCACCGTATGCCGTTCTACGGTTAATGCCCGTAGACGATTGCGGCAACGATGAGAACAACAATGTAGGTGACCGCGTTGTGTGCAAGAAGCCAAAAACGAAGTTGAAGGGGTCCCGCGGGGTTGCGGAACGTCCAAAACGGTACTGGCATTACCGGCGGGGACAGTAAGCATTATTGACTGGTGAGAATTTGGCCAGCGGTGTGTTCGAGACCAGATGGAACGGCCCTTACGTGCGGAACGAAAGGGGTCTTATGGCCACCTTAAGGAGACCCAGACGTTGAAAAGGTGAAGCCGGGTTTGCAGAAGAATTTTTGCCGGCTAGGCGCGTGGACTATATGTGTGTGCGTTGCTTAGAATTTAGGCAGCTGAGGCTTGCAGTAGCGGCCCAGTTGCTCTTGCCATCTGTTACAACTGATGCCCACCAATGTGATCAAGAGCACCCGTCGTTCGTTGATCAAAGGGTCGCTTTTTTCTTAGGCCTCCCTTTGGCCCAATTTTTTGGGGGTGTCCTAGCCTATTGTTCGAAGAAGCCACCTGAAGAGGCCACCATGAATGAAAAGATCGCTTTCGCCATTGCGACAGGAACGCTGCAACTCAGAACCAGCACAGGGGCCAACAAACGATAGGTTTTCAACGCCAGCAAGGTTGCGTTGGCGGCAGTCGTGATGATATGCACCGATCGCGTACGGTGCCCAACATATAGGCGAGACCGTGTTACAGGCTCGACAGGCTGTTAGTGCTTGCTGTAAATAAAAATAAATCCAATACATTACATAGTAATGTATCAGATGTATCGCAGAGAAGTCGAGCAGTTGAAACGGTAGAAACACTAGCGAAAGCAACAGTAGCAACGGCTGAAAAGGAAAACAAGAAAGAAATTACTTTTGCTACCTTGTTTTCATTATTATAGACCAATGATTGATGTTGATATTTTGCAGATGGCAGAATCATCTTATCGCGCGGCGATGGCGTTTGTCACTTCGACTCCCCTTGAGGAGCCGTCTCGGTCGGCGCAGATTATTTCCTCGATCTTTCCAAAAGAAGCCTTAAAGACGATAAATGTGAGACACCGTATCATGCCTGTCGCTCACTCTTGCATGGCTAATACCGTCTTCGAGGGATTTGTATCGAGAGCGGCTCGTATACTCATAAACAGGGCTAATGGAAATCCTCGTGGAGAAGTATCGGAATTCCTGTAGCCCCAAAGACACATTGCAGCGAATCTCTATATACCAGCGTTGTTCCCACTGTTCGAGTAATCTGCAGCTGGTATGGGATTTGCAGAGAGTATAGCATTACTCAACTACGCATCAGTGGATGATAGCGAGTGGCAAAAAAAGACATCTGTCTTAGATGCTAATCAAATAAACCAGTCAATAAAACAAATTATTTCGCCTCTATCCATAACATAAATAGAACACTTTTATCGTATACTTATCTTAAAATTCTCCTGAGGTCTCAGTCTGTCAGCACAGTAGCCATAATTTACGAAAGGACACGGAGAAGAGATTAAGTAAGTACAATAATAACAGCGTTTTTTTTCATTACGTATCTGTATTAACAACGACCAAGTGCTGTGATAGCAACACATTGAAGAAGAGGGAAGAAATGAACAACGCAGGTAGGCGTAGTTGAGAGCACTAACCTATTCCGTTTTTCCATAAAAGTACGAGCGTCGACCGGCGTGTGGAACTCGCCAGCCTCGAGACTAGACCTCCAAAACGTAGTTTTGTCGCGCCAACCCTCTTACTGTCAGCCTTCCGTGACCAACGGCTCTTCAGCATTTCCTGGGAACAGTACCACCAAGACCAACGTCTATTCGAAGCGTTGGTTCTCCTGGTTAGGTTGGTATTACCAGAACCTGGTGCCTGACTACGCTTCGTTTTCACATGTCTATCGATCGGCCGACTGGCCAAGCTTTCTTCACTCATCTACTTCCACACTTCCATAGTTGATGGAAGTAAAGGTATACTTTTTTTATATGTCGTCGTAAGTCTTCACAACGTTCTTTCTTCCGTCTCTTACGCGAACTGGTATGAACGAGCAAAAAGAACAGCAAACGAGGCTTAAGAAGGTCGGTCGACTCGTTGCTGGCAGTTTTCGCCTCACTGTCGCGGCCGATTTTACTTACGAGCGACCACTGGCCTGATGCTTGTTCAACGACGAAAAGCAATGAATAACGCCTAGCTAATATAGATTCGTCCACTTTTTGGTGTGCCTGTGTATTGACAATTGTTTCTCACCTTGAGGTAGCGACTGACTGCATGACCCGTCGAAGAAAAAGAGAAATCGGGCCTTTTTGCAATTGTCTATAAAACTTATCATTTCGTTGCTGGTTTCGTTTCACTTTGTATCTGCACTAGAAGCGTAGCGGCAGTTGAAATTGTGCCTTGAAGCTGGTGTGCTTTTATGTCACTCCACAGGTGCCGAGAGAATTCGGCCGTTCCGCCACTTAACAATCACTTGGTTAGCTTGGAGCAAAGAGGAGGACTGCGGAGGCAACTGTGGGTCGAATCTGTGCTATTATTCGAATCTTGCCTTATTGTAGCCCTATGACGGCCACTGCTGCTACGATGTCCGCTGCTTTGGCTCGACGGGTGCGATGGGTTCCCATCGTGAGTACCGTATCTATATAACGAAAAGGGTCTACGGGTAATGCAGACGCTCGAGCTATACGGTTCGGGGCTTGTCTGGGGTGCTTTTAGGTGAAACGGAAAGCGACGACGTAGGAAAGTCTGAAAAAAGTAGTCGTGGTTGGACGGGAATAAAACTGAAACGGTTCAGAGATTGTCGAAGAATAAAGGTGCGAGGATAGTCTTGAGGCTGCGGGTGATGGACGGGTGGTAGAGGCAGACTGCGTACCGCTCCTCATGCTAAACGAGTCAAGCTGAACTACTGACCGCCAACAGCCGACCGCTAAGAGACGCCCAGCGCCTTCAACTGCGCTCGTTGCCAGAAGGCTAATTTCGTCGGACTGACTGCCTTCTTGTCCTGTTCCCTGCCTTTTTTCCTTGCTCAACTCCATGCATTTCATCTGCTTCTCTGGCTAGTATCCGTCTTTTCGCTCCGTCCTCAGCTAAAGGTTCAGAGTCCGCAAATCCTACAAACATACACCGCTTTTTGTGTGTCTAACGTACAGCAAGGGTAGCAGCAGAGCGCATAATGAAAAGAAAGTATATGGATCACCAATCGATCAGAAAAACAAAGAGCCGAAGACGAAAAAGTTACGTCGACTGAAGCCCGCACGACCCAGGCCTGGCCCAAGACGAACGGATCTCCGATACGAGATGAGCGTACAAGACCCCGTTGTCGGAAAAGGAAAAACAGAAAATACAAGTGAACTACACCACCAAGCCGGCCCCTTGCCCTCCGGGCATCAACGGAATGAACGCAAAGCAATGAACAAAGCAACATATTTTTTTCGGATTCACTAAAAACCAACGCTCAGTGTGGGGGGCGAGGGGGAGCGAATCCGTCGCACTTTCAAATTAATGTTCCTCAACACATCCCGAGGAAGGATTCTTGAATTCCACTGGAAGGGCTCGTGACTAGCAGCTTCAAGGGCGACAGCAACAGCAGAGCGTTCGATAGCAGCGGTTCGACAAAGCGGACTTCTGCATCGAGTATATGCATGTATAGTGTAAAAGAACTAGACTGCTCTTGCGGGCTTCAGCCTCCAGCCCGCCAAGTCTCCAGTGCAAAGCACAGTTGGTCCGTCTAATTAATTTGAAATTTTCACTCAGGTGCTTCATTTTGCGAGCAAACATTGTGCTGCTTAATCCGTGGAATAAACTGAAGCATCTGTTATGAAGATCTCCTACTTTGTGCGCGGCAGTCATGTAAGCCCGAGATCGCGCGTTGCGGGACATCCAAATAAGGCTACTAATATTTTGTCCAATCTCTTGAGATCCAGATCTGTTGCTATTTGAGGACATTTAAGACAATAGTTATTAAGAGTACTCGTCTTTAAGCGGTGTGCTTAATCGGGAGGCGTACTCCAAAGGCGTGCATCTCCAAACGTTGAAGACTATGTTTTATGTATGACCGCACCGGAGAAATTAAAATTCTTGTTTGTCAAATTGAACGTATGTCTTACTTAATGCTTAACTATGCAAGAGCTTCTAACTTACAAGAAATCGCCCGTGTACCGGCGTAAGCTTACACTTAGGATGCCGCCATGTCGATGTTAGTGACAAAAACGCGAAAGAACCTTCAAGCTCTCGCATATATTTAGTCCGTTTTGCGGTAAATCTCTGCACTGGTACTGTGTCGCGAAAGCAGATCTTCGCAAACAAACTTCTAATAGACAGACGGTCAAAATTGCGTTTTCAAAGCAAACCGCATATCATCTAAAACTGTATTTTTCTCGGTATTCTCCAACGCAGCTAAGCTAAATTGAAGTTAGCCTAAATTATTCAAGATTTAATATTTTTCACATCCTTTTTAAATATTTTTATACGATTTTGTGTCACGTTGCTGATGATTAGCTACACTCGGATGTGCTTGTTTAACTTTGGGTTAGTAAAGAAATACAAATCAAGCACAGTGTACAATAAGGTGTTCCGCTAACTAGAAAAAGAGACCCAACATCAGGTACAAACAAGGAAAAACTCTGTTCGCTTGTAGATCGGGGGGAAGATCTCGCATATGCGGGTGCTAAGCCGTGTCTACCAGTTAAGTTGCCAGCGTCACGGACGCTGTAATTTTAAATGGAGCGCGCGAGATGACATACGCCAACTGGGCAAAATTGTAATAGGTAGGTTGAGATGACTGTGTTGACGATACGAGTAACTGATATTTAAGCGAGGGAAGGGGGAGAGTACTGTCGTATTAGTTGAATATCAGTTATTTTCACATGCTCTATGTTTCCCTCTTCGGCATTTAGAAAACTCTATAAGGAAGAAGACTTTCAGACCACGCGTCCATTACCATGAAACAAGGATGAGGGCATACAAGAAACGGGAAAGTTCCGAGAAATTGAGGTCAACATTGAGAGAAATTGAGGGGTACGTCTCCACCTACATAAAAGACGTGAGCGAAGTTCGGGGCAGCTCATAACGTCGATGGTACGGTATTTCGAGTCGTAACTATTGTAGTGGTCATGTGACTTTCGCATAACACGCATTCGCTAACCATTATTGCTATCGCCTCTCGTGATTGACTCTCGATGTACAAGGCTATCTCATCTTGTCGCAATCTTACCCCTCGGGCTCTGCCCATCAGCGATCTTTCTCCTAGATAGAACCTTTCTACCAGCCCTACCCTATTGTAGATGGTTCTCAGCAGACTGCCAGAACTGCCAGAGTAAAGATATCCAGTCGTTCGCAGTCGCCGCAAACGGGTCGTTGCTCATGCGCAGCGGTTATCGTTTAACAAACTCCAGGACTTTATACCCACAGTAACTACCCAGGCGTTTCAATTATTTAGCAACAGGCCAATTATCCGCTTCATGCGCAAGTACACCGCTTATCTTCTAACACTAGATCTGCAAACGGTTTCGTCTGCACGACAGTGCCCTTTCCCGACAAAGCCTCCATTATAAGCACCACCATTGAATAACCTGTCCCCTTATCTAGACTTGCTGATGACGAGTTGCTGCTCTTGATGAAAGCCACTTATTTGTTTTACCCCAACCTCAGTTTGTTCGTTGGGGGCCAACAATCAAAGAATCCTGGTTTACGTCAGTTAGCCACTGATGATTATCTGTATACATATTTTAAACAATATTTTAAATCCTCATAAAGAAGGAGCCCCGAAGACATGTTTTCATGCGTCGTTATCACCGTACGTCAATAGCCTTGTCCTTACGTAAAGCCCTAATTGTTGTTTGGTTTCATATCTCGTTCTAATCATTAGTCAGTTAACATTAACCTAGACAAACAACCGGTTTCTTACCACATACAACAATGACGCTACAGCTAATGGCATTTATTGTATGCTATCATTTCATGGCAAGAGTTTCTTTACTTGCGAACGACAGCGTCACTTCGTGTTAAACTTTTGTGTCATTCTATGAAAAGCAAGATGGTCCAAGATATTTATGATTATGAATGGTAGGCCAGCAGGCGACGCATCCCGACGCAGCCAGCCAACTCTGGCCCCTAACCCAACTTTGCCAGGTTAGAAGGCAGACGTCAAGATCCCTCCTCTGAAAGGCGCAATCTAGCCTGAAAAAATGTGAAGTCAAGCCCTAGCCTGTCTGGTCCGCAGGAATGGCACCTTCAATCGACTGATTATAATCCGGTCAACCAAGAAGAGCGAATATTAGGCCCTATTAGGAAGAAAGCCTTAAGCCGAGAGTCGTAGGCTCTTTTCTCTGGAAAAGTAGCTGCTTCGCAAGCGCCGATTTCTATCTTATATGTCTCGTGGATTCTCTGCTTACGCTGTGGCTTCTGAGATTTGTATTATTTCTCTTGATATCTGTTGTGAGCATATTAACCTAATGGTCTCGACCATCTCCTGCAAGCTCCCTCAAGAAAAACAGCATGAGATTTTGGCACATAATCGGAACCATTAAACACCAATAACCCTACCAAAGGACTATCGCCTATAGCTCAGCAGACAATTACCCCTCAAGGCAAGCATATCGGACATCGTAACCTCTTCCCTTTGTTTCTGGACCTTCGCACGCTTATCCGGGACGTCAAGATGAAACTGTTAGCGAGTCCGTTGTCTGCTTTCGTAAATGCAAGAGCGCGGGGGTCCTTGTATTGTGGCCTTTTATTGGATTTTGGTCACTCTTAGTTTATATTAGCACCGTGGCTGAGCGCACAACAAGTTCTGCCTAATCATATCTACTGGCAATTTTATTACTCTTACAGCTACCATAGGACTGCGCTAATTAGCAGCGTAAGCGCAGAAGTACGGCCCTTACAACGTCGGTATTTCTTCCGTTTTCATCATCGGTGTCGCACCTGTTGTACCCTGACACTATACCTCGCTTGGTTTCGTCCTTAAACGTTTTAGATCTTTCCTTATTTAATGGCTCTTTTTGTCTCTATCTACTTCATCTTCATCCCCTCTCGAGCCAGGGATTCAATATTGCGTATGAACACCTAGTTTTAGAGTTATATGAATCGAATTATGTTATTATTACTATATTATTGAATCATTATTATGTTAATCGAATGTGGCAATAGAAAAAATGATTAGTAAATATCAAAGGTCGTATGTCGGTCGGCAAGCCATAGAAACTGCATAGAGCAATTAAAGTGAACTGGCCGTTGAAACGTATTGAAGTTCCACTCACCTGTGATACTCCGTCGAATATTTCGAGGTCGGTTTGATCGACAAAGGTGTGAGGGAAGTAGACCTCAAGCGCGTGAATTCCCACGTCCTCGGGCCAACCCCCGGCACCTCCGGCTGCCAACTGGGGTACGCCTCCGCTGCAGTCTCCAATTCTTCCGCTCATCTTGTTGGTGCCGCTGATGCTGTCGTTTATTATTTGGAATATCCTTGAAATATGTTTATCGTTCCGAAATGCTAATATAGATTTTACCTTTTTCAAGTAGCCGTAATATGCGTTTGATATATGGCTGGTCTGGCTGAGAAGAGATCAACCGTGATCGTAGCTGATAGCTACTTATGTGTGACCATTCGATCTGATGACACGAAACAGACAACAATGCTTGCGGCGTCAAATTATCTTTCAGATAAAGATCAGTAGTGGTTGAAGGAGCTTGATTGCTTCTCTTTGTCTGGTCTGGATGTGAGAGAGCGGGAACTGCCGTTGTCACTGGAGTTGTTACTGCTGATGATGCTAAAATAAGAGCTTTTTTATTCTCCAGATCGCCAAACAGGTAGAAAGATGAACCGCGATTGATCTGGTGGTACCTCGAAGGGCCTTCGAGGGTCTTCAACTTCACGGGGTCGACGATAAGACTAACGGTACTAACAATGTTACTTCATCAACGGTCGGCTGTGACGACGCTCTGCCCACGGTGATCTATAATTAACCATACCACAGAAACAGATAATAATACAAAATGATGAAGAGATGAAGAGGTAAGTGCATACAGAGTTAATAGTAAGAGTATTGAATTCGTTAATTGTCGAGGGTTAAATTGGCTTGAGTGCCGCAAGTCCCACGTATACAAGGCGCGTTTAAAACAGTTGGCTTTTAGGAAATTCATGTAGTTTTTATTGTTTTTTAAGCACACAGGGGCAGTCGTAAGGCCAATTAAAGCGAATGAACATATCCAATGCCTGACAGGCTCGTATCTTCGAACGGATTAACAATAGTTACAGCGAAATGAAATAGCTGATTTACGATAAGGACACACACTGGTAAAGCTTTCTTCTAGGACGACGACAAAAGACGAGTCTCGAGTAGGCGCAGGGTATGCGTATATATTCTGGAAAAATTCATAACTGTATTACTGTGATAGGACACCACGTAACAACGACACGAACCTGCTATTGTAGATTCATAATGGACGAATTAATTGTTTTGCGAGCGCCGCATCTGAAGCGATCAGGAAGTAGTTGTTAATCAGGCACAGGCTTAACTTGTAGACCTGCTGTAAATCTATTCTTGACATACTACTTGTTTAATGATTTTTCTCTTTAGTTATGTTCTCAAGAAATTTTTTGTAGGGATTGATATCTTTAAGCGCCGATACCTCTCAACGGGCAGTAGTGCCTGTGGGAGCGTAAGGACCTTTATATTTATATTTATATATGCTATTTTAGGTATACTACAAATACTAATGCATGGAAGGCTAAAATGAGGAAAACAATTTTTCTGTGGTTCAGAATGACACCGCCCCACCGATTATCGCTATAATTGATGAAATTCATTATACTTACATCGTGGTGCGAATATAATTTACCTTATTTTATACGTAAAAATAATGAAGCTATTTTAACTACACTTCTAATTGAAAACAGAAACTACTATATGATGGTTCGTAGAACTGCAGCTAGCTTCGTTTGTAATGTTTCTAGGCTTAGGAATAATAGCTTGTTTTTATATTTATTTTTTTGTATGAATTTCTGTATTTCGATTAATTTGTTTGCCTCTACTGCACAGTAGTTATTAGTTGTAGACTGGATTCACATTTTCTGTGCGTCCTAGATATTTTTATGATGTTCTTCACCTCTTCGACCATTCTCGTAGTCGTGGCATTCGTAGTCCTTCAAAACGCTATTCCCGGCGTCTGACAGGAATTGGGACCCGCAGTTTTTTTTACCCTACTACGAGCCTTCTAACGTCAACAATGCGGACTTCCACACGCCTCCCTGGTCCATTTCTTCCCAGATTGACAAGGACTAGAGAGCCTACCCTGATGCAAACCGCCATGAGCTATCACTGTGGTTCAATATCTCGACCACACATGTGTCGGCGTGCGTCGCCGCAGGAATCCGGCGACAACATTCGCTGTCGCTTCTCTTCTTCTTCTTGATAGATGCCAGCAAATCTGTCCAAGAACGAGTCATGGTAGAAGTTAGGAGGGTACTCTGGATGATTTTCTGATGAGCGTAGTTTGATGATGCTTCGGCGTTGGGACACACGCTTCTTACACTTGCTTGCCATACGCTTCTCTCCATTGTCCTCCGGCTTCTCGCAGACAGGCTGTTCATGTAACTGTATTCATCTATCTATTCACTCAGGACCATGAATTCCGACTTTTCCAAGTAGTCTTCCTTGCTAGTTCAGCGTACAGGTGTGGCATAGATTCCAAACCAATAGGGTCCTTTTTTCAATCGAGAAACCATACAGCTAACGACGTGTGCACGCCGTTCATTTGCTGGCGCTATTCGAATGCTCCATTCGAATGCACTGTATCAGTTCGTTCCGTAAGAACGTCTTAGACTTCAGCTACACGGAGGACATAGACATGTGTGGTACAATTACGTTGGCTGCCAGCAACATAAGACTGCTCATTTGCATTTACCTCTAAGATACGACAACTTACTACCAAGCCAGTGCCTGATTGAGCCACTGTTTTTCTCTTGGCTAGCAGTATATCACGGCTTTTCTTCGTCAAAGTAAGCTTCTCCTGCAGCTCTCAGCCGGCGATCATCCATTATTCTTCTCCCCAAAATCCCCTAGCGGTACTCTAGCCGATGTTTCTAACATTTCAAACCTGCATCGCTGGATCGCTCTATTTGTTTTTTCCCACTTCGTATTATGCCCATTCAGTTCTGCGTGATGAGAGTGACAACAACTTTCTTCCCATCGAGAGGGGCCAAGAACAACGCAAGAAGGGCCGAGTAAGGGCGAGAATACACGAGATGAACCAATAAGACAGCTTTCGGCCCTACGTTGAAAACGTTAAACAAGAGCAATCCTATCCACACGACTCAGTCGCACACGACAACCAACACCACCCCTTCAGGCTCTCGAATCATAATAAAAAGGACATATCTAAATAGCAGATGCGGGCGTCTAGTTGTTCGCCACAGATAAAGCTGGCAAAAGGGCTAAAGGGAGAGGAGGAACCGAGAAAGGCCACGGAACAAGCATACAGGAGAAAAGTTACATGAAGAGGACGGACAATGAATGAGAGCATAAGAATGAGCAGGAGATGGTATGGAATTTGTATTAGGATCGAAACGGCGAAGAAAGAACTAATGAGGCATAGTAAAAAAACAGGAAACGACCAATGAGACGTCGCCAACTGCGGCAGAGATTGCAAATTCGAGGGAAAAATTAAAACACGATAGACGGCCAGTTAAAAGCCTTCTTCTGTGGATGTGGAAGGAAAAGTAATCTACAGTCAGACGGGTCCGTGCTGTCGTTTAGTCAGCAGAACCGCGGAGAAAATGGGACTGTCAAAAAACAGGCCGTTTGGCCTAACTCTACTCATGTATCTTTCTATCTGATTTTTTCAACCTTCGCGGCCATTGATACAGAAATACTCGGCACAGTTTAGCATGAAACCATGACACTGACATTATCAAAAATGTTATTGCGTTTCTTTGCCGACACCAAACTGATTCATATCCATCTAAAATTGCTCGTGTAGGTATTCGCATACACGTCTTCTTTCAGAGGGATTGAAAATAAAGCTCTTTATTCTGTTAATTCATACATGTTGTTTATATCAAAAAGGTTTGGCTTTTTGCTCGCACTATTGCTGTGCTTCTGCTTTTTGTTATTAGTGTCCTAGCACGGATAGCAAAGGCGATATTATGTCACTGCCTCTAGACAGACAGAGCAAGGCATGTGCAAGACGGATAAACGGTCCATCCGTATGCTTCTGTACAGGTAACCCCTAACTAATTTTGCATCCTGTTAGGATTGCGATTATTGCAACAGTGGATGAAGCCAGGATGGAGGAGAATGTGCTAACGCTTTTTTCACGAAAGGAACAGACAAGGAGCGACAGGTCTGCTCAGTGAAAGCAGATCGACCGATGGTCGGACAGACAACCTCTGCTTGTTGCGAAAACGAAGATCATTCGGGGTCCCAGTTCGACCGCGTTGTGCTTTAGACAAAGAGAATGATCACCATGCAGTAGCGGTAGCGGTAGCAGCAACTTGCAAAAAAGTGCAAGCGAAAGACCTACCACTCCATTCGCCTTTAGCGTTACTGGCATTACCCCCATCGTCCTTTTCCGCTAGGACCTACTGTGCTTAAAGCGGCTGCTACGACTTGTTCTCTGCTAGATCTAGGGGGCCGCCAGCTAGCCGTCAGCCTCTTTTGTCCAAACGGGTCCCTCTGCCACTTTCTCTAGATAGACAGTCATGCTTCTATGGCCTAAAGACAGCTGTGCAGTCTTGTACTCGTGTCGATAACGGTCACTGTGCCGTTAGTCAGCCACTGGCAGTCCATGTCCGACAGTCCGTTTTGGTCCTTCATTCCAGTCGGCAGTCGGCTATCACTGTGTCACATAGTACGATTGTTCTATGAGGCACCAGGACAACAAAGCAGGATAACAATGACGTACAAATAGTGTTTCATTATCCAAAAGGACTAGGAGTACAGGGCCACGCGGCGCATAGCTTAGGATTCGTATAAGCTAGTCCGGTAAGTCGTAACAGGTTTGTTTCAATCCGCTTGTCAGAAAATAGTCAGGAAGCTTGCGCCCTGGCAATGCAGTTGAGCGTGCTCTTCAAATTTCAATCTTTTTAGGATTTACGGCTCTTTAGTTCCTTTTCCAGATTGTAAGCAACGCGAGTACCTAGCTGCCTATGGTGAGTCCATTTTACCTCTGTCTCGTACTTTCACATTACCTCACATAAACCAGCGGGTGTATTAGTGTAGTAACAAATCTAAAGGGACGTTACTCGGTATAACTAGTTAATACAAGCTTACTTTAAACACATGTCCATTACATCTCGCTGTTACTTAATGATCGAACATAAGGTAAGCGACGGTCTCGAATTCCAAAAGATTTATCCGTCGAGTAATCATGAAATTTTGAATAAGGGGTCTGTCTTTTCTAGGTTCACCTTTTTAGTCCGCACCTTTTCCACCTCTCTTTCTGTTTAGGTCGATCGCTTTCCCTTCTGTCTTTTCACGTTCTGAAAGAGGTAAGAGTTGCAAAAATAGTGCTGGATCGCTCGCAATCTCAATCGTCTATGCAAAATTCTCCGCCCCGTCAGCGGGACGACGGCCCCGGACGTCTGTTCCCATTTGCTTCCGAGGAAAGCACGCATCCTTTGCGCCAGCCGAGGGCTTCGCTGACGCTCAAATAGACGAAAGTGATTTATGACAAGAACCAGAAGTGTGCACTTGTGTTCGTTTCGTGACATGTGCTTCACCCACGCTCGGAGTTGGCTTGGGTCGAGCTGATTGTCTTAACGTTCGCTACGAATGTTAGTTATGAACTAGCAAAAGATCTACGAACATTTTGAATGACGATGCCAATGTCAAACTTTAACCGATCAACGATAAGATGTCTGTAGAATCTGCTTTTAGCTATAAATACCCGCGTATAGCAATGAACATAACTCTGTTCAACTGTTGACCGACAAGGAGGCGGTGGGCTTTGTCACAGGCACCATCGCAAAGGAGTATTTGCCAACTATTTCAAATTCGAATAACGCTGTGAATTCTTACAATAACAATGACAGCGGTAATATAATTTGACGAAAAGATAGGCAGTGTGCAAACTATAGCATGCTGCCAGTACTAAAAAGATGATAACTGTTGTTAGGTCTACGGTAATCATTTTAGGTTTTTACTATCGGGAGCCGGACATGACGCATCCTATAGGAGCAAACCGGCTCTCGCTTCGTCACACTTGGACAGATTCGAATGTACAACGAGTTATATCGTAGAGCAGAATTTGGTACTCGCAGCAGGTAAGGCGTTCAGTGCAACAGGATGCTAGGCTCATAGAGCTCGAACCGCATTCCACGTGGAACGTACTGACAAGTCGTAGTAGTTGGAAAAGTTATAGTTTTCATATACTTGCCCATAGCGGTTTACTGGAATAACTCTAATACGGACGAACTCTCCGCTCGCTCCCCGCCTACCGTTTGTTTACGACCCGACGAATCCTTCCTATACAATGAGTAAGCACAAGACGTGTGCCTGCTTATCCGCCCATATATAGATACACACATACACCGATGTTTACATATTTCAATACTGGCACGTACAAGATTCACAGCTGTGGCCTGCGATGTTAGCTCTCTTTTTTACACAAACACATCTACACTGGAACAGTTTCGTCAGGACCTAGTGGAACTGAAGCTGTCCTGACTAATCAGTGCTAGTGACAGTGGTATAAATCAGTTGCTCGAAGGTTCACAGGACAGCCCACTAGCTTAACAGGACTTACCAGGACACCGTGTTATGCATCAGGCTAGAGGTAAGCGCCAGGATGTGCAAGCGGTCATCGGTGGACATCGGTCACAGCCAACGACTCATGTTGTTGGCAGCCTAACACTCAACCGCAGCTATCTCATTCAATCCATCTCGTTTGAATGTCAGTGCGGTTATGAAATATGTTTGTGTATATGTACAACGAACAAGGGGGCGTTGTCAAGGTTTGATGACGAAACAGGCACCCTTCTCTTCCGATATGCACAAATAGGAATATCCATGGGTAGTAGACACAATCATTATAAAGACCACTTCGGGCAAGTACCATGATTGCCATCGATAGCTGCTAGTTAGGTTGGTAATCACAACAATAGTTATCAATGGAAGAGAGATCCTGGCTGTGAACTTGGCTGGGATCTCCCGCCGAACCCGAAAGCTGTCGGAATGACCAAACGAAGCACTAAACGCCTCTCGGAACACACAGCTATACCATAGCCTCGACAAGCTAATCTCTTTCTTTGTTATGACTAGTTATTTAGAAGGGGCTACTTAGCGGGGGGTTATGTGTAGAGTAAAAACTAAGTGGGCGCTTGACCACCGCAGGCAGCGAAGCTTGGGTGTCAAGGAGCTGAAACGCGATGAAAGGACAAGCAGACAACGAACGCAATTAACACCTCTCAACCAGTCTCCAACCGACAAAAGAAGACCGATACAGCACGCAGGCGATTGTCGCTTTCTATCGACAACAGTTAACGTGACAAAGCAGTTACGTATAGGTCAGAGATAGCAATAGCGAGACAAACGGTAGATCAATCTTATACGTGTCTAGGTCTATGGCCATGTTATTCTTATAGCCAGCGTACATTAACTAGAATCGTTGCTGTTTTCGGGTGCACCCCTTACAAATGAGTACACGTACATAATTCGTCTTATCATTGCGGTTGGTATCGTCGTTGTTGCGCCGCTTCTGCCGTCGTGTTTCCATTCCTAGTCGTCACCACGGGCAGCCACATCCACGGATGTTAACTGTGATTTGTAGAGCCTGTTGCTACGGGGCAACGAAGCGCATGGAGAAACTGTAGGGGCGAGAATGGGGGCGGGGGGGATAATTAGTAACATCCAGCAAATCAAATAGGGAGAGTAGACATAAACATACAAACAGATTAAGCTCATAGCTGATCTCTGATCTTATGGCAGCCACCGGCACCACTGTAAGGTTGCTGCTAGGCAGGGGTTTGAACCCTTGCCGTGAAATCGCTCGTATGGCTTGTGCTTGTGTTGTGTACCATGACACGGTTAGAAATAATATATCTCCTTGTGCTACTACAACAACTAATACCGCATACCATATTTTTAGATCCAACGAAATCATGTTAGAAGGTAGAAGGACTGCAAAGATATGAACAGAAAATAGTCCAGAAAGACAGAGCGAACTAAACTACATACCACTATCGCTAAGTTGTTAATTGTGAAGTTCCACTTTTCTACTTATGGACAACACGTTCGAGTCATGCCTTGTTTAGCGTCAGGTCGTCGGAGAGCTCGGTTTGTATCAATGACAAGGAAACAACTAACTCGTAAGCCAACACTGGATTCTTCGGTTTTGACACAACGAACACGAAGCATCAGTCTCCCGGTTTTCCCACCAGTTCTGTTTCTTTGTGCTGTTTCCAGTTGATAATAGGAACGCCATTATTCAGCGTCAAAGATGATGTGGCCAAAGAGGTTCACTACGTGACCCGAACCGAATTAAAGAACAAATTATTAATAATAAAAAATAAGAGATTGCATTTAATTTCGACTTAAATGGTGAATTTTCAGTTTGTGTGTGCAGTGCGAAAGATGACGGCACGGTCCAACCAAAATGCATTTCCTATATGTATATGAACGTAGCAGGTATTAATGCAATCAAAGATGTTACTGTTGTATTTTTAGGAACAACTTATTTAGAGGCGCAAAACACCATTATTGCTATTTGTCTTATTGCTCTCTATTGATTATTCATATTTGTTACTAATACTTCGTATCTCATAGTCGTGTCGGTCCTATAGCGGCGGGTTAGCATTTGAATAGCGGCTGAATAGGCTGACTACCAACAATTCCTATCCTACTAAACTACTATTTCCAAGCCACCGCACATGTGCGGTGGCTTGGAAATAGTAGTTTAGTATCATATTTGCAGTAATTGCATTTGTTACAGTCGTTAAACAGTGGACAGGGCACCGTCATGTCGCACTGGCTTGACACGGCGATCCATGATCATACGAACGGGGTTCTACCTTCTCCACCAATAAGAGGAGCGCGTGCGCGGAAGTCTTCTACGTTCGATAAATTTCACAAAAATCGATTATAGAGATCACTTGCTTTTCTGCCGAGCAGATTTCTTAGCCTATGTTCCCTATAGTTGTGACTTCAAGCCGATTCTCACTTGACCTACAACCCTCATCCGGTTGGCGCAGCATCCTGGCATTAGATCGTCTATTTTTCTCACTCGCCTAACGAACCCTGTGCTGGTGGAGACTTGCGCTGGCTGGAGCTTCTTAAACGTCACATTTGCTGCAGGTGCTGGTTGAAAGTGAGACCAAAGCTCCATCTCTACTTGGCGCTGAAAAGCGAAGAGAATAAGAAGTCTTCAATGGGCATCTCGGCCGGGAAATTCCCACGCCAGTCAACGGTGACTGACCCCCAATAGTGAGCTACCCCTCGAGAAACGTTTTGGTTTAGTGCTACTATTGCAGTTGCTGCCGTGCCAGGTTCTAGTTACGGGCTCAGTAGCCAGTTTCTCACTTTTTGCTCCTTTCTGTCCATATTTTCTCAAGTAGGCCAGGAAGTCAAGGACGGGCGGTAAAACGGACGAGGATGGCTATTTGTCTCGGCAAGAAACAGAACTACGTTCGGCTACAGAAGAAGGAGAAGGGGCAACAGTACCAAAACAAAAAGTAACGTCAAGTACAAGCATCGCGCACCAGCAGGTCCTACGATGTCAAGTTGAGGTACAGGACGGATGTGGGGAAAAGACGGGCCATGGACTTCAATCTTTGAGCGACCGCTATCAGAAAACACTAGTCTCGCCCCGGTAAATGGACCAGACTGAACATCATGAATCATGACTAGCCTCGCATCTCGCTGAGAGCGGCATTTCCTATGCCTCTCTGCGGCACTGCGTTCCTCGGCGGCAATCCCATCTCGAGCGTAACAACGAACGAGGCGATGCAGGATCGGTCGCTTGTTTCCCTGGTAGCCAAGGGCGGATCCTGCTGTGGTCGGTAAGTACTTGTCGCAAGCAAGTGCTGTTTACACGGCGAATAGCAAGCGGAAAGCATGCCGCTGACAAACGAATCGACCTCGCAGATCGCTTGGTCGATCGGGTTTCGAGGACTGACACGAAGCAAAAAGGGCTACTAGTAAGAGGCCGGTGGCGGGTGGCGGGCGGCGGGCAGAGGCGACAACGAAAAGTCAGTAAACGCCGCAACAGGACAGAAAAGTTGCGACAAGAACAAAGGCCCTGCCGCACGCCGAACGCTAACACTAGTCAAGAGTAGATTTACCGCGGCTTAGCCGTTTATACGCCGGAGTCATGACCCATAATTCACAGAAGTGTCGCCGCTGCTGGTGCGGCGACGGCAACTCCTTTTCTGCTTTCTCGTGTCGTACAATGACGCAGAGGGGTATGGAAGAACTCTGTTGTTTTGCGATGCAAACAGATTCGCTTCTTTCGCAGAGTTAACAGTTGCGGACAGTCGATATAGGAAAAGAAGATAGCCTGGGTAGGTGTAACGTCCCTTCTTACTTGGCGCTAGCAACAACAGCTCATTGCAAATTGCGGCAAATCGCCAGCCATAAATGAATCCATGTGGCTGGTTCGTTTGAGGTACGGCGATAGTCGAAGCGGCCAAGGGTCAAAATTTTGTTCACGTTCTTTTCCTTCTTTCTGACTCTCGGTTCTAGTATTAACGCATGATGCCGCTCGGACCCCAGGCTTCCTCTAGCCTTCCAACCACTTATTCCAACAGGGGTTGTTATGGCAAATGCAAAGATAAACAGACTTTTCAATCTGTACGCTTAGAGTTGAATATTCCAGTAACAGCGCAGACAGTGGTTTCTTTGATTCATGCTAAATGACTGTTTTGCCGCCGACGCGAGACGAGACAAAGGACATTGGCCTGTCTAGGCCGTTTTCGCATCTTACCAACCTCATTTTTGCGCGTTATGTAACGCCGTGTACCCGCTAGTTAACTGAAGAAGATGCGAGGACGAACTATAGTGTCTTATCCTATTCGGCCCCTCTGTTTTCTGCATGTCTTCATGTGCTTGATCAGCCTGACCACTGCGGCTGACAACAACTTTCAGGACAGCAATATGATTACATAATACAGGAATACACATAGACTAAGATAGCTGGATGAATGTCAGCGTAAGATGACATGGCAAAATTGCACAATAAGATATGATAATGGCAGCCACAGAGCCGGGACGACGGCGTGACTAATGCACATGTCTGTGTGCGTTACCGCACTGAGCGATGAACAAGAACTGGACTGGTTTAGGTTTCAGCATTAGCAGACGATGATAGCGAACGATTGGTAAAAAGGACGAGAGGTTCTAAAAGGGAAATAGGTGCTGATAAGGTTATGCCGCTGCCGAATTAAAGTAGAAAAAACATACAAAATAGTATTCGTCACGAAGTTGACGAAGATAAACAGCTAAAACATCATTGAAAAAAAAAAATTATTAAGAATATTTATTCAATTGTGTTCAAAATACTACATCATAGAACATTCACGTAAACAGCAAGATATATAATACTAAATAATACACTGACATTATTTATGGCAGATTAAAGTCGCCGCTGCGTACAATTAGCAACATACGAAAAAACGTGGGGCGGATTAGAAGCATCGTCCACCGGGATAAAAGTATCCATCCATTGAACGCTAGAAACTTCCTGGTGAGAGGGAAGGGAGTTTGTGCAGTAGCCTATTACCTGCAACTCCAGTTATCGGGTAAGCTAACAAGGCCGATCGAAGGGATACTATCGCTGGAATTCGTTCAAGCAGCGTTACAGTAAGGACAAAAGTAATTAGGACAACAACATGTTCGTTGTTATTTTTAGGACGGTTATTGTTACTGTTACGCGAAGTTTACAAAATGCAATAAAAAAATGGGTGACAATGGCTGCCGGTGGGTACAGTATTTCCAATGTCTGCCCGGTCCATTACCTTGTGTGGATGTACGCATGCACAGAATAAGAAATAAAAATTATAGATATCCATTTTCAAAAGTAGAATAGATGTAATCGACGATGGTGATGTATGGATGATATCATCTTCGTTGTAATCGTTTATTTGTAAGCCACATATGTGCGTTTGAAAGAATGAACCACTCAGTGTTAGCATGGAAGTAAATACGAACGGCTCGATCCAAGTAGACGGGCGCGAACGGCCCCAGCAGGTCCCTGATCTCATCATTGCACTCCTCACTACCCGAAAGGGAACAACCAAGAACCATGCGAAGTGACCCAGATTATAGATAATAGACCCGATGAGCTGCAATTGCTTTTCCTTCTTCTTCATTCATTGAGGTATTTTACCTCCGGCCGTTTTCTTTGCCAAGTAGATTTTTGAGTAAATATCTACATTATTTAGGGGGCGAAAATGATTTCATATTAACCTGACATAACATTCAGCTTAACTTCATTTTAAATACATAAAAAAATAAAACTAACCTATTAGATTGACCTATATGACTCCAGATGATAGTAGTATCATCCACAGTACATCGTAGATACAGGTTTAGCACCAAACAAACACGAAAACACTTCAATCATTAATGCTAGTATCGGCGTTGGCGGCGTCTTCTAATTTCTCCCAGACGCTGTCACCCGACCTTTTTCTGTGCCACGTTCAAAAACTTCTGCCCCTGCTGAAGTTACTGACATCGTCGGCTTTATGGAGGAGTGATACAACTCACGCAATGCAAAAAATAGCAGTATTCTATCGTGTCATGCTGTCAGGACGGATAGGCGTTTCGATGTGGTTTGTTAAAAGTTACAGCTGAGACAGCACATGGAATGGCCACAGACAAAATTTTGGCTAGAAACATTTTTGTTCAATGGCTTACTAATTTTACATAGCCTAATATAGTGTCGTTGCGCTGAGCCAAGTATATGGGCGTCTTAAAATTACTTAGTACAGGAGCAGCCCTCTTATCCAATGCCTCTCTAACCTTTGGCGGTTGCGTACTGCCCTCTATTAAAAGTCTCGCTTTGCGGCCGCGTGCAGGCACTATATCAAAGGATAAAGGCTGACTGTCAGGCGGATTATACTCTTTCTATGTTATCAGCCAATTTGACAATGGGACTCTAATGGACACGCTGAGATTCTCAAAGGAGCAGCAGTGGCCCCACGATAACGCAATAGAATGAGCATCCAGTACAGTTTGGGTAAGGCTTAGATCGTTTAGGATCGTACGCCCAGTATTATCGTGACAAAACATTCTTTCGAGCGTTTTGTCGCTGTTTCGTGACCAAAAAAGTGCCTGACAACGGGTTAAGGTAATAGCCGGCCAATACAAATGCAAATCTATCGCTAGCAATCACATAGCAGCTATTACGGTGTAACAGTATAGCGTTCCTGCAACTTTATTCCTTAGCAAATTATTTATTAAGCCTATGTCCATAAATGGGCACAATTTCTCGTTGAAATGCCATTGAGCAGCGAAAAGCGAACGTATAACAGTCAGACTCCTTCAGTTTATCTACACACACATACATTATTCGTAATGTGTCTATGCGCATAGGCAGTATGTTGCGTTAATAAGGACGCTACGTAAACTGCAAAGTGACTTATCTGGAAGGTTTCGGTTTTCCTTGGGGGTAGTTCAGCTGCGTCGACCTTCTTCAACATGAAAGGCAAGCATGCACCACTCTCGATGTCGAAGAGGCTCAAGTTCTCTATCGCTTTATTTAACTTGCTTTTTCATTGTTGCTCATTCGGCTACAACTAAACATTGTTATAATACAGGTCGCAGAATTTTTATCAAAGCAGACCGAATTGTTACCCCAATGTTCATTTTAGTCATTAAACAGTTTTCCATTAACTGTCCCTAAATGTACTAAAGAACAGCTGAGAGTATCGACTGTGTTGGGCTGCTTCAATTAAAAAAAAAGGGTAACAGAATAAACCGAGGCGTCCTTGCGACGTCGTAGCCGCACAACGTCAATTTTTTTCCCGCTCATGCCAATGTTCGATGAAGAATTCGTTGCGTCCAGCGAATAGAGACTTCGAAATAAAATGAGGACGTTATTACAGCACATCAGAAGCGACGCTCTACTCCTTTTCCCTATAGACTCGCTCAAGCCTATTTTCTCCTCTTTGATACTAGCCCTCTCAAAGTATCCATTTCCTCCCAGCGGTTCCGTGCAATATCTATTCAATCGCCACTGCAGTCAATTCGAGTAACTTACTATGACGGCTCGAAATCCACTTGGTCGACTTCTTTTGTGGGCGTCTCGCTAGAAGAGGAGACAGCGAGGATAGGGACACGGACCGGGACGGGACTTGGCCTTTATTACTCACTGGACCGCGGAGGCGTCCCCAATGATCAACGTCCTCATTATTATCATCACCATAGTGCTCCCTAATTCGAGAAATGCCTGGCTCACGTGACGACTGTTAGAAGCTCTTTTTCTTTGTAAACTCCTACCGTCCAAATCGCGTAACAGAAAATAAACCAATTAAAGAGAGACACATTGAAAAAAGAAATTCTTCACAATACTCGCTGGCATAGACATTGGCCGCGGAAGGACTCTTTCGCAACCGCTACGAACGGGCATTAGCTTTGAAGCTATCCAAAAATCGTAGAGAAACTATCTGCCAGCCATTTTCCTCGAGGCGGGTTCATTGGGCAGAACTTTTTTCAGAGGCACCACGGCTTCCGTTCTCACTGTTGCCGCTGCTCCGTTAGGCAGCCGGCCAGAACAGACAGGAATAGTGAAAGAAAAGGGGAAAATAGCGAAAATGTAAAAAAATAGGTTTTAGTTTAGTCTAGGATTCAGTAAGTTAGACTTCGCGAGGCTGCCACTACCTTCGCCAAAAAGGGTCTAGCTTCCACAATTGTCGTCTGCTATGACTACTACTACCTCTAATATAGCAGCATCTAACTAACAGGGGAAAAACCATGATGTTTCTAAAAATTGCCCGCCAGCTCCCGGCAATAGCCGCACCAACCCGCGCAAACTGACAGGAAACGGACATTCGGTAATATCCGGCGATTATAATACCATCGTTAGTTTTTGAAATTTTGCTTACTAGGAATAGCAGTGGTTCTTATCGTGTTAACGAAGACAAAATACTGACGACCCCAGGTCGTTTGTTACAAAATATTTTTCGCCTTTTTTACATGTGTACACCTATGATATCGAGCAAGTGCGTATATATATATGTGTGTGTGCGTCTAGTCGTAATTTCACTATTTACACCACTCTTGTACGCCGATATCAAAACCTACTATTAAAAACAGGCCGAAAAGGACACAGTCAGGTAAATATACCACCCGAAGGCAATCATATACCGTCATGTATATGATCGCCTTCGGGTGGCGTATACTACAGTAAATAGTTCTACTAATAAATCATAATTTAATACTGATTCATGTCTTTCGCCTAGCGTGATAGATTGCGGCGCATTGCAAATGTGAACGCATGTTCTAAGCGGTCAACTCGTACATATTTTGCCAACTTCGTGTGTCATTCTTACAGAACTTATTTTTCAATCATGAAACGAAAATTATTTAAAAAAAAAAAAACATCTGCTTTTAGATAATCAGACATAAGCCGTTTATCTAAAACGAGATATTTGCTACGCAACTGCTGGCGATCGATAGCGTCTCCTGTTCTCTCGCAGTTTCCGTACTTCTGAACGCGAAGTATGAAGTCGCGGCGCAAGCTTTTGCTAGTAAAAAAAAAAAAAAAACGCGGAGTCGGACCGCTAACCGTATGAGTCGACTGAAGTCAAAAATCTAGTGTTTCGTTCTATACAAGGCTGAATTCAAATATAACAGGAAGCAATGATCTACATGTATAGGTGCATGAAAATTCGGGCACTACCCCGGCGCTTCAGGTGTTATGTCCGTATTTCTCGCTCGCCTTTCTGGCAGACCTATTCTCCAGTAGCGCCACCATCGCAAAACACAGACCGCCTAATCGCTAAATACCGTCAAGACAATGTGCATTATTAAAGCATTGTCTTTCAATTACAGAGGAATACTCAAGTGCGACGATACGACGCCGACGCCAATGGCAGAAAAAAACAACCGGGTTAGAACAAACCGCGTTTATGAAAACGGGACAAAGTGGTGCTAAATGGCAAATGAGAAGGCTACGCTAACTGCAATAGTCAAAGTAGCAGAAGCGTCCTGAAAGCAGTCGCTGGGCCTGAAAAAAGGCAGCTACCGTTGTGTTGTTATGGCTGCTGCCGCGAAACTAAATAAAGAGCAAGATAACAGATAGAGCCAGGGGGAACACGGTAGAACCACGGTGTGGCTACGGTAACGAACATTTGTCTTATTTGTTTTTTTCTTCTTGATTTTTCAGTGTCGCTAGTTTTCCGTTAGAATAAAAACGGAAGCGGTGGGCCAGACACACATACGCTTCGAATATATATCGCATTGTGGCAGCGAATAGGCCTTAATGACATCTATGCATACCTGGATTTGTTGGCGTCAAGGGCCAAGGACGAACGAACGAACGAGGTAAAAGCGAAATCAGCACGCGCATAAGCAACAGCCACCGATCCCCTTAAAATGTTAACTCGTCCTTTTTATCGCTTTTTTTTGTATACTAAAACGCCAGGAGCTTTCAAGCGTTACCATCACCAAAACCGCTTTGCAGATAGTAACGTATCTCGTTTGCTATTTGCTTTACTAACCTATTTATCGTGGCCTGCTAATTTACCATGTAGCATACTTAGGTTGACCTGAAGGCCAGCGGTTTCTTAGTCAATTTCCGACCATATATCTACCAGCACAGGATACATGCAGTTGGATGCGCGATTTTCCTGCGTTAGAGACGGCCTGATGATGCCAACCTGAAAAGTAAGCTTGTCCCGAGCACTGAGGCCGATGGCCCGCTGGCGCAAAGCGTCTCAGCCTCATTTTTACCTTAACGAGGATACAGAGAACCCTAGCCATGTTTTATTCCACACGCTATGATCTACACATGGTCTTTTTTCTCTTCGATTTGTTATGGTTTTACCCGTTTTTTCCAACTCTCCCGTCCAGTGAGCTACTAAATGAAGCAATTAGCAAGACAATGATTCTTGCACCTCTATCAACTATTTACAGTGGTTGTTTCTGAGGGATTCACATTCGAGCCCAGCCAAATACTCCGGATTGCCATTGGCGCCAGCTGAAGTCTTAGGTAGACGTGTCATGCCAGCTAACCATGCAGCAAACATCGACATAGTCTCTGCTAAACGCAGGCCGCCTAACATGCCAGAGGCTATCGTCATTCGGATTCTGTATCAAATACCACTCATCTGTCGCTGCCGGTACCGAATCCATTTCCTAACCACCATTGGCACTCGCCGCGCGTCCACAATAGCCGTAGCACAGCTGTACGCTCTCCAGCGTGCTATGTAGAGAAGGCCGGAACTACGAACGCATGAATTGACGACTATGCCTGGCTATTGCTATAGTAAATCTACCTACCTGCTTTATCCTGTCTGGCTCTTGCCTGAATAACATGGCGCAGCGTGGCGCTCTCATAATGCCTAATAGGAGAGATGGAAAAAGCGGGATAGCGAGCAGTCGTCGTACGTTGGCGGCCACGAAATGAAGAATGTCATATGTTACAACGCAAGAAGTATACTGTACTTAAGTCAGTTGCTTAGCTAATGGAAAGCAAGTTGGGGAATTGAGAAAAGGGGCCAGGTTCAGCTTGATCTCCCATAGTTTGGTGCCATGTGCGTACGACATACCATACCACCATGCGTTAACACAGAGCTTGCCAGTGAGCAGTGGCTTTTTCTGAGTTACCAGCACCTAAGGTTCTGCTTTTTAGGCTTCTAGTTTTAGGCATAGGCCTAGCGGCGCATTCAGCAGTGTTGCATAATGACAGGCAGCTGGTAAGACCCACCAGACGGATACTTCGTTCTCTGAATACGCTTTGAAGCTTAGTAGACCGGTAGCACACAAAGCTGGTTGCAGAATCGGCGTTGTAAATTTAGATAGACCCACTACCCATTATTCTTCGGGGCAAAATAGCATGAAGGCCATCCTCTTTTGATGACTCTAGCAAGCATCGATGGGCACCTAGAAGCAGCGGACTGTGTTTGTTACAACGAGATAAACTATTACCGGATAATATATATATGTATATATATACATGGACGTCTGTTCATTATATATAGCAATACCCCTTGCAACAAGCATAGCCGTCGCAAAGATGCAATCAGGACTTCGATATTGACGCCATTTGGTTCTAGACTTACAAGTCAGTTTATCTTGAAACGTTGTCCTGTAGTACCTCGCCTCCATTTCTACGACACCGCGCACGTATCTGCACAACTATACCGCACATGGCAACGGCATTCAGTGGCAGCCGCGGGAGTAGTAACAGCCTTCGAATAACTTCAGACGCTTTGGCAAGACGTAAGAGTGAATCAGTCGGTAATGCGCAATATCGCTTTCACGCCTTTTCTTAGTCTTCCACCGTCGCACCTTACCGCACGCGAAACGTAAACAACATTCATATGTCAGAGAGTCGATCAGACCGTTGTTATGAGCTAGATGCTAGTGGGTGTCTCTGTGGAGATATTCAGTCATTAATGTGCCATCGAATGTCTGTCGATGAAGTTGTGAAATCGTCGTTACAATCGATGATTTCTCCAACATGAAATGAACGGTTATGAGCACGTCAACTGACATTTATGTTGCCTAACAGTTGAATAGAGATCTCACCCTGTTATAGTATATCTTCATTTCCATTTCAAGCCGAAATGAACTCTTTTCTATCGCCAAACAAGCTGATATTCAAACTAATATTTTTTGTGCATTCGACGAATCCGGCTATTGTGGAGTCTGTCGTAGTTTGGTGTCCAGAACTGTTCGGATAGGATGGGGGATAATGGGGGGTAATAGGGATGGATACATGTATCAGCATAACTACCAAGTTCAACTCACCCGTTTTTGATTGAACAGTGGCGAAGGGATGAGGACTGAGAGCGTATGCTACCCCGGTAGATACTTCCTTTTTAACGCCTCTTCTCTGTCCCCCCCCCGTGTGTCAAAAATATTGCAGACGTCGGACCGAACTGCAAATGGCACTCTCCTTTAAGCAATTAGGGAACGCATTGCGGAAGCCCGACGAATACTGCTAGCTTGGTATAATGCTAAACAGACGTTCGAGTTATGAGTGCTCACGTTAGCGACTGTGGAGTAACATAGCACCATAGCAGGCAACGGCGCCAGACCGATCCGCGCACTCTGTTGCTCTTCCGCTGATACAAACGCCACCGCTGACTCTGCATTTGCGTAAAGACAGACGGAGCTTCCACTAATTATTATATGTACGCCTTGTTGCCATACATCCCGAAACTTTAGGCCAATCCCAAACTCTGTGCTACGACAGTATCAGCGGGAGCAGCAGATCAGCCGCTCTGGATCGTTCTTGCTGTTATTCATGGGTACGGCGCCGCCCTTCATAAACTGGTGACTGTAGAGGTGCTGCCCTTCTGTGGAGAAAGAGACACGTTCGCAAACCGTGCACACATAACTTATCCTGCAGAAGTCATGTCTTTGTCTCCCAGAAGTATCGGGATCCTAATCCAGTATCATAATAGACGTATGATGGCATAGCATGTCCCGAAATGTCATCGTCGCCACCTAACTTTCAGGTCCTGCTTGCAGTAAATACTTCTCTATACGCCGGCACATTCTGTAAAACATAGAAAATAGTACTTGCATTTTTCCACTTAATTTGGCCATTATTGATAATGTTGCAGCGTTCGGTTAGGACGCATATCCGTTGATCGGGGCGCGCGCTATTATTTTTTACTATTTGTATATATAGGGGTCGTCGGCCGATCCATTATTAATATTATTATTGTTGCTCGTTATTTTGTCTTAGTGTCATTAACAAATGTGCACCTATAAGATCAAGGGGAATTCAATCAGTGTCATGAGTATCTGATCCTCTGATCACTGCGTCTGTCAGATTAGGCTTTTTATACCACCTCGTCCCTGTAGCAGGCCATCTGTCCCTTCAGCTTGATGGAACTAGAGAGAGAGCTAGCTTGCAGTATCAGTGGCTGGATATCTGACTCAAGATAATTTAATCGAGCTGGCTTTTCCTTCAATATACGATGGTACTATTTCACTCGCTTACAGATGCCGGTTCAAAGTAGATCAGTTTCTAAAAATGGTAAAGATTACCCGAAAAAGAAAGGAATAGATACCTTTCTAGTGCACTCCCGTGACCTCAAATGCCAGTATGGACAGAGATTTCGTTGATTATGATCGCGACGATCTACAAAGCTTCTCCGCCAATCTTTGTTGAGCGCTAGGCTTTGTGGAACCTTATTATTTTATGTTTGCTAGACGGCTGCTAGCAGTCGTATGTACAGTTAAAACTATTTCAATTAGACATTTTGATTGTGAACACTGCCTCGAAGCCCGCCCGAAAAAGACCGACCGGACCGCATATCAAGCGAAGCTCTTCTAATAGCAAAAATAAAAAGCTCGCGTTCGCCCTTTGCCATCTTGTGTGTACTTTCCGAGACGAACGTGCCGAAATCGTACCATGATATCGTTCTGCGAAGGGTCAGCGTCTGAATCACTGACCAAAGTGGCAGCAGGGGCAATACATTTTTACAAACATAACCAAAGGTTTAAATTTAAATATTCAACGAGGTGTTTTACGTCTATGGTCACTGATGTACGATATCGATTAAATAGAGATAATTAAAGCTATAGACATTTTGAACACTTGTCTATAAGCACCCACCTATACGACGTGCCGTATATGTTGAAGTGGGGTCCCATTTTGCCAAAGAACGCCCACGTGTACTCACCAAGTGCGAACAACTAATATCTGGCTAGTAATAAAACTGGCATGTTCTTTCTATTCAAAGTTCTGCTAAAAGACCTCTCGAAGCAACTATCTTGCTAAAATCAGTAACAAAATATATACCGCTAACCAGTTTTGAATATAGGACAGTTAAATTCGATAACTACAGAGTGTATAAACGCTTACTATATATATTTTATCGTTGTTTAAGTATCTGTTAAACTATCATTGCTGTGGCACACGCTTGCCTCGTCAGTATCCTCCAAGCAGAATAGTCCATTGGACATTCCCAAGCGTTTATTTGTTTCGTCGTCCTAATGTTGGCGGCCCCCTAGGACCTGTTTATTCTACATGTAGATTCCCAGTTGCGCATGGCATTATTTCGTCTTCTAGTTTTAGATACTACGTATGCAGGTAACTCTATTGTTGTTCTTGCTTTAAATGGCCACCTTCTTTACTTTTGTTACCGTTTCTGCCGGCCGTAGCCAAAAAAGGGGTGCCGAATCGCATAACAAACGTCACTGATGTAACTGTGTTTCGATCGACGCAGCTTACCTTGCAGCTGGCCGATGGTGCCCTGTGTCCGGGCTGTGGAAGCTACCCCAGGTACCTTGGTGAAGGTCACGGCTTTGTGGGCAATAGTGTCGTCCAGTCGACTACGCTTTCCTAACCTAGACCTACTTAGTCAAACTAGGTGAAATCTAGCTGGCGATCGTAGCACCTGTAAGTAACTTGGTAGCCAATCTAAAATGACGAAATTTCATGACCGTTCGAGTTCTCGCTTAAGTTTGGTGACGAGATCGCTACGACAAAATATTTGCTGCTGCTGCTGCTGCTGCTGCTGCCGCATTGGCTGCGCTCCAAGCTATTGGACGATGCTACGCAGATATAACGCTACCGACCTAACAAGCAAAGGGTGCAGGTGTGGACAATGGCCTGGCCATTGACACATCGAGCTCGTACTCTAGTACGAGCGTTAACAACAGCTGTCAGGTGGTCGAAATGATGAGATGAGCGCGCGTCACGACAGATGTCACCATCGTGGCTCCCGCTCTGTTCGCTTCCAAATCGTTGTTACATAGGCCGACAGAGACCAGGTGTAACAAAGCAATGCAACCGTGGATGGGCCACTAACTCGTCTGTCCATTCGAATAGTAACACAGAAAAAACGAAAAAGAGAGAGAGAGAGAGAGTTGGTGACGATGTTATGAGGTCTTGGAATGAAAATACACTTCTTTCTCCACTTTTAGGTTCTCCGGTCCTTGTCTTCTTATCTGTCTGTATAATAGTGTCTAGAACTATGTCTATCAAGCGCGTTCCGGCTCGTATCGAATAGGCACTGTCGATCCTCGTAGACACTACGCAAAACGATCTCACTGATCAGCTGATGACTAAGACTAGTGCAGCCAAAACACGGTTCAGTCAATAGTCACCATAAACGATTTTGCGGCCTCCTCTGCGTAATTTGCGGGCTTGTCACGTGGCATGGACAGGGGAATATCCCCAATTGCTGTGAACTGCTCCCGTTCAGATAAATGAATGGCAAATTTCGGACCATGCCGCTCAGTAGAAGAGCATCATATATCAAGCTGCTCTATATATAATACCAATAGAGCATTCATGAAAAGTAGCGCCACTAGAACGCACTCACTTAATGGGGTACCACGTCAAAGAAGGCACCTATTCAGGCTGTCTGAGATAATCGTCTTATATGATGCTGTCGCTAGCACACACCACACATACGAAGTTACTTCCAACCAGAACAGACCAAAATAGCTTAATCGTTAAACCATATACTATATTCGACTGCTTTTACAACACTCCCGTAGCTATAACAATGTTCACTGCAGTGGCAACTGAAGCCCGTAACTTCTTAGCTTCGCTGGCTCACACTTTGACACAGTTCACCAATAACCACGATCGGTTCCAAAGTAAGCTTCCTACGCAGAGCTGAGTTCTCTTTATTCTATGAAGCTTCGGGCGCTGCTCGAAACAGCTAACGACGGTTTAAGCGTAAGATATCTGATTGTTGTTATGGGCCGGCCCCTGCATCATGCTGTCCAGCGTATCTGGCCCTCGTTACTCTTACCACACGCGACAGCAACCGCCTTCTGCAACGGCTCTCGTCCATCACTGGCAAGAAGCAATGCTAGCTAACGGATACATAGCGACATATATACATTTACTAGACGTCATCAAAAATGGCAACGATGGTGCGCATAGAAGGCAGAAACGATGCTGCATTCAGCAGTGGCGGCCAGAGTCAGAAACCCGCAATGAAGGAAGACACGAAAATGGGGTTAAAGTCGAAGGCAACAAACGACGAACGCGAATAGACTCACCATAACGATAGCAGGAACGGCGGGGGTTGCGGCGCGAGAGCGTGCGCAGCACCAACATCGACGCAGCAAAGAAACCAAGCTGGATATCGCGACGTGAGCACGGCTCTATGACACAAACAGTGGTAGAACAACGGTAGCAGTGGCTAATAAGCGTAAAGCATCACTGAAGCTTCATCGCATCTGGTACAGCGAATCCTATGGCTGACTGAGATAGGCATTTTCAAAAGTCAACAACGATGACAACGAATCAACCTATCTAAATCGTGTGAAAACGAGGCAGTAGCGCAGTTGACCCCAAAACAAAAAAGACGAACGCGAGCGCGCACACCTCAACGAAGTTGAAGACCAAAGCGCCCGCCACAAAATATTCGGCCACGGTCACAGTACGCGGCCATAACGGCGGCGGAGGACAACGTCGCCTGCGGTTCGCCCCACATGGCGCAAAAACTAAATGAACAAACGACGGCGAAACCCAATACGCTAATACCAGCGACAACACTGCAGGTGTACCATAACTGTTCACTTGTGCCTATACGCAACTGTCTAGGGGCACTAGACCTAGTCTTTAAATGCCGTCTTGCAATCTGAGAGAGTCCATCTTAGACTAGATATATTCGATCATACATTTTTGTGAACAGGACAAATTTCCTAGCCCTTCATCTTCTCACATCTCGCATTTAGCAGGAAAGTAGAATCGTTTATTTGACAGGACAATCGAGCTCGAATAGTGATTTGGATCTCATAGAACGTAAGCAATGCCATTTAAGTGTACATGTCAACACGTATAGGCTGCTACATGTTCTAGCATAGGTTCATGCGCTAGTTCGAATTATAAAAAATCGAGTAATCGTACTTAAGAAGATCTTAAAAAAAGATCTAATGAATTTGACGACCTTTCGATTTATTCTATTGATAATGATAGAATTGTCATATAGTCTATGATAAGGACGCCTTACCAGAGTGAGCTATAGGACGAGCGAATTTCAAGTAAATAGAAATACAAAATAATATGTACAAAGATGCGTAAGTTAGGCACAAAATCATTTTATCTAGATACGATTGAAACGAGTTTTGGCAATTCTAACAGCAAAAAAAGAACAATTATGTTAAAGCCATTGTAAATCAGCCTTTTTAACTTATCTTAGGATATTGTTTGACGTGATGCGTCGTGTCATCGCGTTCGTCGTAGCACATCGGCCAATTATTCAGGACTACCCTGGCGTCTGACCAGCCAGGACCCAACATTTTTTCATCGATTAACTTCAAAACTTTAAGCACTTAACAATTTGAACATGTAGCATAGCTTAGTGAATTATGAATGTAACCTATTTCTCATCAGTCTCGAGCACTGATGGGTCCAGGCTCACTACAGGACGTTGTCGTATTGACAGGCAACACGGAGCAGGAAGTAATGACTTCTTGTGACAAATGTTAACTTCGTGGCAGCTGTTTAGCTTTTACGTACGATCCAGCATATTTTTTAGGCCTGCTACTACTTCAGTCTGAGAATAAGTAGCCTGTAGTGGAAAGCCTGTGTTATATCCCTTATCGATATGTCGGGAAAATCGGGCTCGAATTAAATTAGTAAGCCAATGATTTCTGTAGCGGACGCAAAATTTTAACATTACCGCAATGCATAAGCTAGAGCTTATTTCGGTAGTGAGATCATAGAAGTCCATGCACTCGTGGCTTTCTATCGCGACCTCATTGGTGCATGAATGATGGCTCCATTTCCAGCAGTACCGCCCTGCACTTTTGAATATGTCCGTTGTTGATAGACAAATGTTGTGAAAGTCTTTTTCTTTTTGTTCTAAAGGTTAATCTCGTGCGTGCAACAAACTTTTGTTTACAGTTCAGATTCTAATGATGGGCAAATCTGGTGGCGAACAATTTTCCGGATCTTCAAAGCATCTCTGATTTGGATGCCATCCTATCATCGAACATCTCACCACATTTAGTGTTTGTCGTGGACCGCCTGCGTCTCATAATCATAGGGCTCTAACGCACGCTCTCGTACTTCGAATAGATATCCAAAGTTGTTTCGACGACTTTTTTTTTCTGCCTAAAAATGAGGCAAATGTTGAAAATGCTGTGCCCGAAATAAGAATATGAATTGTGTTTCAGGCGAGCCGATAACAACAGACCTAAGAATGAGCTTTCCAGTGAGAGATAGATCCGAAAAAAAAAAGAAGTAGCCTACACTAACGTACGTATTACTTACGTACCAACGTAACACATCGACCTGTTTCCTCAAATGGTTCAGTGGAAGTAGCTTAATAACTTGAGAACAACTAACGTCTACCTACCAAACCATTATACTTCCGATAATGAAATCCAGTTCTAGTTATTATCATTAATACGATTGTTTTGAAACGGTGACAACTCAGTTAACTGATTTATAGTTTACGCACAAAAACACCGATATACACATCATCATGTGCATACTGATGTGTAAGTAATCCTAGGTGCACTCACTTTAATCTCCCTACAGTGTAACACTGACCACTGGACAGTTCGTATACACACGCCGTATTTTTAGCGAAATGTCAACAATCAGTTTGTTTTTATCCCTTAATCTTTGGCTAGAGTTTGTATCCGTTCGCACATACAATGTCGCATAGAGCGGGCTGTAAGACCTTAGTCTTCACCCCTATTCCCTAAGTTTTTCCGTCTTCTTTTTTGCTGGAGGGATCGATGCTGCATAGGCGGCCACGCACACACAAACACACGTCATACGCACCCACTCACACACACACACACACACACACACACACACACACACGAGCGAAGCCTACCAGCTGCCGGCAGCAGTATGTCACCAGCCGCTCTCACTTGCTAGCAGCCCTAGACCAGCGGGAGCCGATACTACACGGTGACTGTTCACAGAACAGCGCTGCAGCATGGGCCGGCAATGTAACTAGCGGGGAGACGCGTCGCGAGTTGCAGCAGCACAGCCGAGGATCAGAGCTGGCGCAGGCGATTCTGCTACTACCGGCACGAACATGCAGTTATACCACTCAGCGCGTTCGCCGGGAAAAGAAAGACGGCGCACAACGATGGAAACGTGAAAGAGAGAGAGGGGGAGTCGGGGAGAGAGCGGCGGGGCGGAGACGAAGACGCTGCGACGGGCGCAGTCACGATGAAACAACCACCAACCACCGATTACTACAACACCAGAAACCGGCAGAAGAGCAGCAGACGCCAAAAAACCCAACGAAACAGGGACGGCGACAGCAGCGCGGCAACGGCGGCGGAAATTTTGACCCGCTGAACTGAATCCCAAATCCGCAAAGCGTTCCGACGATTTTGACGTTGTCGTTGTTATCGTAGCTGGGAAAGACGGTCAAAAAGACAGAAAAACAGGCTGACATGCAGAGGAACAACGTCGAAGGGATGCGCGATGGTAAATGGCGGCGCTGTGAACGGTAACGGCAAGTCGACGTCTGAGCGACTTCTGCGCAACTCGCAGAGACTGTGACTTGTTGTCAAGCGAACTGGCAGGCAGGCAACGAGCGCTGTCCGTCGAACGCTGTCGTAAAAAAAAGCTCGCGAAACAAACACGTTTTCTTCTTTCGTGTTTCGCCTAGACAGTGATCGAGAACGGCTGCGGCCGTTATAGCATTCTCTACTCGACCGAAGGCATCGACAATGCAGAAATCGCTGCGCAGCAGCAGCGGCGTCATCTGGCGCAGTAGTGGGCTGCTAAATCAGCAATGCTGGCCATGGACGAAGCCTGGAAGCGGCGGCAAACGCGCGGCAGGACGCTGAAAATCGCAGTCTGAGAATACAAAAGAGATACCTCGAGATACTTAGAACGTTACAGAGCGATAGCGGTTGCTGCGACAAGACAGTGACGAATAGACTGTGGCTGGCGAACGGCGGTACGACTGAAGTGGTTGACCACGGAGTGATAGCAAATATGTCGGCAACTGATTGCAAAGATTAGCTGGCAAATTCAATCTACGTCAGACTATTGGCACCAGTACGATACGATAGTAAGCAGAAAAACAGGGCTACCACAAGTGGCCGGTGCGCGACTCGTTCTGTCTAGCCGCTATTCGGTAAAAGTCTTTGTTGAAGCATTAGCAATTGTTACCGCGGCTGCCTCGTGCGGTGTCAGTTGCCACACAACAACGATGACCAAAAAATGATATTGTAATAAAATCATATTTGGTTAGATGATGGATAGCTATGTCACTTCGTAGTATCATGATGATAGGACAAATTATACCGCAAGATGTTACATGGATATGGTAGTAGCTAAGGCTTGGCATACGCCTGAAATGAGATCGTTTGCGTACAGTGGCCCATGCGATTCAGTCGTCTATACAAGCGCTCCTCGTCGAAATTTTTGCTCGCGTTGTATTTTGTCAGTGTCATTTTGGCCGACTTTTTCAGCCGATGTTCACAAATTGCATTATCCAACAATGTGCAACATTTGATTGAAGAAAAGCTCGAACGAGTCCGCTATAGGCTGCATACATCTAATCAACGTTCACAATCGAGTCGGAACCCGTTAGATGACGTCAAATAACCTTCATTGTCGCGGTACAGTAGACGGCATACGTAAATCTACTTGGTTTTCTTGTACACCTTCCGCATTCGGCGGTACTATGGACGACTACAGTTATGCTATAACAAGTTTTGTAATTGGTCGTCGAAACAAGTTACAGACTTACCAAACTTCTAACTATGCCATATATGGTATAAAGGTCAAGCGATGACAAATTATGTAGTTAATCAATTCAAATTCGGAACAATAACTGCCTCTATCAAAGGCACGTATCTCTGATCTGCACGGATCTGCAAACACATTTGTAGATCGTATATAAACAGTAGGGCGGACAAGTGAACAGTATGCAGTGGGAAATTTTCTAACTGTATTTTTTTTTCCTAACTCTAATGCAATGCCGTCTTCGGAAAGTTAATTTCCAGCCACACCTGATTGTGAAGTTTCTTAAACTTTTTTTTAACGAATGTATTGAAGCTCGCCTGCTCCGGGTGCCGAACAACTACAATTAAGCTAGATAATCGAAAATAGAGAAAATACCATTTATCCTAGTGAAGTTCTCGTCTAGGAAAACAAAAATTGTCCCCCAACAATATAAGGGTTTACATCTAATGACGGTAGTTGACTGTTAGATACAACCTCGCGAGCAAACTAGCGCGCGTGGGACACGTTCGCTTAAAGCGAAAGCAAAATCCCCGCGTAATGAACGTAAGTACGGCATTGCGCATATGGATAGGTGTTGATATGAATCGTACTGTGTCTGAATTGGCGCCAAACAGGAAGAACTATTCACGCATAGCCTCTTACGACCCCCACCGACTGACCCTTTCCGTCTTGCCCTTCGACGAATACAAATCGGTATACCTTCTTCAAAGAAATAAAGCCAAAAGTCACGCTAACCGATGCAAATTGTTAAAATATGCAAGTCGAAAAAATACTTAGGGTTCCTACACTTTTGCCATATGGAAAACGATCAAACACTCAAAGGATGATAGGCGTATTTCAAATTGACCAGCTTAGGAAACGGCAGTGGAGTCTATGTGGGACAACTCGTGCGCAAGTTGTACCAACACAATGGTCATGAACTTTATATATATATATACTACGGTATAATTTAACCTAACGATATGTTATCGTGTTTATTGCAATAATAGACTATATAAAGTCACCGTTTTCAAAAAACATACATACGGCTCGAGAGGGAAGGGGAGGGAGGCACATCTGGCAAAGAAGTACCCTAAGGCACATGTTTCATGTAGCCATGTATTAATAAGACTAGTACACATTAACACGGTCATCCAACATCATTTCTACAACCTATTCAAATATATGTAGATAACACTTTGTATATGTATTTGTATATATTCAGAAAAAAAAGGTTTCCGTTCTCTTTTTACTAAAAAAACTCTTATAAGATTCACCTTTTCCTGAGCGCTTCTCCTTCTTTCTGATATCAAAGCAAAACACATACTACACACACTTATCACCTCTTGTGGCAGTTTATAGCCTACGATGAACATTTCAATGCACAGAGATATGCTCATACACAATAGCAGACCAGAAACAGATACATACGCAGTCGATGGCGCTTACCTTACCAGAATAATTCGTCGGATTTCGCCTGCTGGCGACGGTTCTGTAGGCCCACCTCTGCTAGGCCCCAATGTCAATGTGAGTAGGCCCAAGTTTTTCATGTCGTGCGTAATTTGCAGATTCCCAAAGGACTGGATGAAGAGTCGGCCTAAGTCAATATAGTGACGTCTGTGAACATCTATGAGCCGACTTTCTCAACTGAATAGGAAGCTGGGTGGGGTAGGTAAGTCAGGAAAGCCAAGAAGTAAAATAATGGAATGTATAGTATAGTATAGAGAAAGACGGAGCAGCGTTCCGTCAACGACTAGAGTAAACTAGATAATGTAAATAGTTTACTCCCTACCAGGTAGTCTGTCTGCTTCACCTAATCGCTAGTACTAGCACCAGCAGCAGTCGTACAGACTGCGTGAAACGTACGCGTATGTGTTCAAGATTGTGACCAGGACGACAAAGCTGATGGAACAGGTAAAAGTCATGTGGCATGAAAAGTACTGGAACTGAAAGGGCATTTGAGTAGCTAATTCACTGCTGACTTCATTACACGAGGTAAACAGAGTAGAAGCAAGCGATACCAATGTCAAAAGGGATGTATGTGGCTGACGTCTTTCGCATAATTTCTGCAACTAGACTGGAAAACGGCAAACATACTTTAGGATCTGCCAGAGGACTAGTTCGCTAATCCATCTGGGTTTTATTCGTTAAGTTCTTCGTCGTTCGTACCTTGGCGTCTAGAACTTACCGACGATAGCTACGTCGAATACTGCGTCGTTTCACATTTGCCTAGAGGAACCTATACAGCAGCGGCAAACTCGCCTGTCTAACAATATCAGTCGTATTATCCGTCGCGTTAAGCGAGCCACGACGTGGCTCATGTGACTTGAGGCCCGAGGCATCACGGCCGGGCTCACCTATGGGTCCTGTTGCACCTGAATTTAGCTTTCGATCGGAACACTCAAGCTAGCTTGTAGGCAGGCTTGTAACCTGCAGTAAGTACCCTTATTTGCCTCGTTTCCTCCATCTTTTCCCTAGTTTTCTTCTATCTGATTCCAATTACGAAGACTAATTGGTTAAACTAGGAGGGAGAAAGACAACAAAAATACTAGCAGGATATCGCTGCCGATGAGTACACTGCTTAACGTATGTGCACGAAGCTGAGTTGTCCGCAAAGCCAGAAATACGTCAAGGACGAAAGTCGATCGAAGCCAAGAAATAAACGTACCGTAACAGCATTGAGGACATGGCAAGTGAACTTCATTTTGCAAGAAAGGTAACGACAAAATGATGTTATACCGATGGGGAACTCCAATCGATCTACTGAAAATCGTCTTCTTCCAACTGAGGTCGCCCACTAACTATTAGTTCAATTCGGTAACCAATGTTTTACTCCTCTAGACGATAAACTTGCTCGATTTGCTAATTCAGCTTAGGACACATGTTGCGTTCATGGTGCTAAATCGTTTTGGTAAAACTATAGATAGGGTAGTGAGCTATTCACGGCCATTTGCGAAACGAAGTTCATTGTTTACCTGACAAAGGCAGATCGAATAGATATAGTAGTAAAGTATGTATCGCATCGATGTAACATATTTAGTAGTAAACAACATGTTTAGTAGTAGTTTGTCACTAAGCAGTAGACTTAAGCACAATATTACAGTGACTTCCGATGAAGAGGTGTCCTACAATGCTTTGTAGCCTTAATGATCCTGCATAATGCGCAGTAAGCAATCCTTAGATATATTTTCCGACAGAATGTAGTACTTACCTGAAAGTGAGAGCATAATTTATAGGTTGAAATGTAACCTTTTTTGTCTAACACACTCATCTTCTCGCAGTCATGTTGCTATAATTTCTTGACCTAAAAACCTTATAGCCTTACCTAGAGTAATGACAGTAAGCTCTTGATAGAACTAGGTCTTTACATGTTGCGAGCTTAACCTGTCTAGGAGCATCGCGCTTCATCTAAATGATTTTACAAATACATTCTGTCGCTAAAAAGATGCAGCATATATAGTAAACTTATTGTAGCAGAACAAAAATAAGAAAATGCTGTCTTCCAGTCGCAGAAAAAGAAAGCCAATGATATGCAGTTGCGTTTGTCCAATCTCATACGTCCATCGCGTGGAACGGTAACCAGGCCAAACTAATCGGGGTATGACGGACTCTTTACTCATTACTTCTGACTGATTACGTCCTGGCCAGAGTAAAATTCTACCCTTTCTCAAAATACGACTTTCTCAAATAACCCCTACACAAAACTATGTTCTATCCTTTTACAAAGTTCCTCCTGTTGCGCAATACAAATAGTCACATCGTCGACGAAATGTATAACACAATGCGTCGATGGGCATTGATAGACAACGGCGGTGCCTGACCCTTCTCGGCGGTCTCATTTTCATACTACATCCCGCCAAGAATATACAAGCGCCAAAAACCACTTGACCGTGTGTCTGTCTATCCACTCAATCGATACTTTACCTAACTCTCTCAGCTCATATTAATGAAAAGATTGTAGCCAATGTTTTTGCTATTGATTTGCAATGGCAACTATACATGGTCTAGATCATGCTCGTTTTGTCTCACAGAAAAAAGCTCAACTTCTTTTAAATAGGGTAGATTTGACGAAGTATATATATATATATATATATATTACACACGTAAACACCTCTGAACGTATGTCGGAAGCCAGCCTATAAATAATAAAGTGTCTAACACATCGTATCATTGCATGTGTGATGTCCTCTGTCTAAATACCTAGTTAGATGGCTTACATGGCAATAGAAATCCGTTGATAACACGACTAAAGTACCTTAGATGGCCTACCCTAGATAGAAGAATGCTGTCATTAACGTATTTTATCCATATTTTCTCTACAAAAAACGATATAACGAGCCGAACGCGGGCCTAGGCTATGGCGGGCGGATGACGTCGAGTGCAATTGGTGGAAATGCCCCACCAGTGTCAAAACATAGTGACGGAGGTGTGCGTGTTGGGCTGAGTCATCTTTGGTGGGCTCGATCTTAACGGTGTCTCTCCTCTCAGCGAGTAGCCTTACTACTATCTGATAAAAGCAGCAGCTAGAACAGCAGGTGCGACGAACGTCCAGTAACGTACCGCTTAAGGCCCGACTAGTATCCACATGACTGTCGTTGACATTCTTCCATGGCTGTCGCTATTGAACGTACTTCAACTAGTCGAGTTCAACAGAACGCATTGGACCCAGTGTCACAATAGCAGGTGCTACGCAATACTGCGAGGCACCGTGGAGATGTAAATCAGCAGCCGTCAGTGAAGAACAAAGTATAATAACCACGCTAAGCAAGCGTAAGCCCATTGTCATCATCATTGAGCGCAAGCGTGTTCTTTCTTATTATGTACAAGGTATTTTTATTAGATGATAAGAACGCCATAACGCGCAACATGCTGTAAGGGCATATTATGGACAGTAGTAGTGGTATTATAGTATAGGCGTACCGTTGTGGCTGCAAGAACCCCACAATTCATCGTAGAGAAGATAATATGAATCATGTGAGACTTAGCTGTTATTGCCACTACCATAATGCGACTTGTATCTTTGACTTGTATCAGGCTCTGGAAAATACTCGAGAACAATCATCCACAAAAATGGCCGTGGAAAATTAAGAGACTTAATAAAAAACAATGGCGAAACTCGTGCCGATAAGTAAGGCGCGGCAGCGCCTCAAATCACGCCAAATCAGCAGCTAAATAGTCGTTCTTTGCGATTGTCGCTAGTAGTGAACTCCCTCAGAATTCTCTAGTAAAATCACTAGAACAAGCAAAATGCTACGATAATGGTCCTTTCGCAAAACCTGTTATAAACTCTATGTCTTTCCCGCAAGCAATTGACCGTCAAGCATAACCAATCCTCGCCGCTATTGCTGTTGCTGAGATCGTAAATTCTAGCACAACGACGTAAGCCAAGCTCTACGTAAAAAGAGCGCCGCACAAAAAGACACTGAGGGGCCGCTAGGCATCATCGAAGACATTCATTTCTATTCAGAAAACTCCCGTAAGCACTAACGGCCTAATATTTTCCTTGCATTTTATACTAATTTCGGCCTTAGAAGCAGTGAGACGGAAACGCAGAAATGGCAGAATAGCAGAGGGTCAGAGGCACAGATACATGAAATTAATCATTGTCACTCTTATTGCCAATAGTAGAAGTTCAAGTTACACATAATTTCATTATACCGTATTCTGTACCTTCGGTCACATTGTGGAGCTGTTAAAACGTCTTAGTTTAAAGATAATGCAACGCAAACGTTTCACTTACGATACCACAACATTATCTCTCAACTTAACATTGATGAAGACTTGGTCGAAATCAAATAAGGTTACGTTTCTCGGCATTCAATCAGAAAACTGAAGTACTGACACTGCCTCATTTGAGATACAACGCAGCTCTTCATTAAATTTCCCCTTTGCTAATTCCGCTTAGAAAAAGGAAAGATAGGCTACGAAGCAAATACCACTGTATTTTCAATGCCTCGAAAGATCACACCTTTAAAATGTATCCAACATGATCTACTATTTTCCTACTTCTGCACGACAAGCAGCTTCGTATCGGCATGAATTCGGCTGATTTTATCGTTTGCTGTCGCGAGGCGGTAGTGCATAATACGCACGGAACGCATACTCTCCATTGTACTTTTTTGCCAAGTATGTTAACGCCTTTTCGTTTTTGAGCAAAACGAGCAGCTCGAGTGTTTCAGGGTGCTTTTCCGATGATTGAACTCGTATCCCTTCTGTGGTTCGAACGGATAAGACTCAACAAAGATGGTGAATGAAGAAGACATTACGAGCAGTGTTATGGTTTGTTTTACATGGGGTGGGAACGAGAAACAGGTGTGCCGGTAGTTCTATACTGTCAGTGCTGTTGCTGAGCGGAGAATGCAAATGCAGCACGACAAATAGGCATTCTGAGAAGAACAATAGGTCTCTGCTGGCAGTGGCCCCAAAAACAGCCTCACTAGCTAGCTGGCATCTATGCATGCGAAGAGCACATCCAGCAGCTTACAGCCAATATGGCGGAAACGAAGGCACCAGAAGATGGCAACAAAATCGTGCATAACTGCGGTACATTGTTAGCTATAGTCGCGGAGACCGAGACAAGCGAAATGAACGGCAGCGTTAAAGGAATAGTTTTGCCAAGAGCGCTTTGCTATCGCCGCCATCGGCAGCATCTAGTTTCATGCCACTACCCACTAACGCGATAGGTTCATTCAATACTGGGAGAAGAACAAGCTAATCCTCATGGGAAATCGGGTGCACCGCCGAAGATGGAGAAGCTTACCGAAGCACCCATTTCGTCCACACCTACAACAGCCCGAAGGCACAGACCTGTCTTCCTTTGGCTGGAAATACTTCCTGGACGGGACGACCATACGAACTTTGCTGCTTTCGTGTGTCTGTACTTTGGCCGTTGTGGCTTTCGTGTATTTAGCAATTAAGGTCTCAGAGTGTGGAGTATGCCATGAAAGCGAGACAAGCCAACTGCGGCTGGCCACTATAACAGAACAACGGTCGAACTAGTACTATTCAGGACAGCATTAAACGAAGGGCTGGCATATTCCAGACAAAATACAATTGGACAAGTTTCGATAGCTAGCTATCTGCCAAGAGCTGATTTGATACCAACAACTCTCGTTCTCGTTTCAACAATCGTCCTTTCTTTCAGTTGTGTGCAAGTGTCTCCTGAGCAGTTGTAGTAGGCCGCTATTGGAAATACCGTTTACATGTTTGCCGGTGCTTCTGTTAGACATTATACGAGTGGATAGAGCAGCGCCAACGAGACTCGATAGCCAGCCCGGTATGTATTATAGCACAAAACACAAAAGCGAAGATACAGCAGATAAATATTCTATAAGAAGGTCACCTGTCCGCTGGCTCGCCAGACCTTTGTATAGGCTACGGTTTCTGTCTCTAGCTGTTCTTGCCATTGGGGTAAGTGATACGAATACATTCTGAAATGAAGCCAGGGGACAGTGCAGAAAATAGAGCTAGAATGCTTCTGTGGAACGACGACAAACACGGACAAATATAGAGAAACAACACAGCAGGTAAGCTTAGATGAGAAGTCATTTGAGTGGCTGGATACAGAAGAGACAGAGAGCGACAGAAAAAAAAACAGGCAATGGACCCCACCTGCCAAATGCCTTACCCGTCGGATGCTTGGCAAGCAAACGTACACGCCGTAATTCCATAGTCCAATTACTCTTGTATCTCGTTTTAAACGTCGAAGTTCCTTTGATTGTTGCATACCTCTGACAAACATTGCTAGCTTTCCATTACCTCGCACAAGTACTCCTCTACATTTGTTCAGAGGCGAAAAACAGAAAGCAATACCGTCTAGTTTCCGTATCCCTTATGCTCTTTTCTTTTTAATTTCTGTTGAAACACTAGCAGCACCTAAAGTTCGCGAGTACGCCTTAACAATGGACTACAACTGATGTGTTCTGATGTCCATTTAGGAGTCCATTGTAGAATCAAGCAACATCAAAATCAGTACGCAGTTGTACTGCCAAGAATCGAAACGGCCATGAAGAAAGCAAATCAGAAATACGTATCACAGAACGGCCGCAATATTCTCTCTACAGGTGCGACTTTGTGACGATGCACGTCAACTTGCCTTTAGCCGACGACAAACTTGCCCCGCTGACGATGTTTTCTTTGACTCACACGTATAGCTTTATGCGCTGACGCAGCGAAATACCGCGTGCCGATCTGAGATTACATACGACGTGGATGGAAAAGGGCACGGATTATACGCGCAATTCTAGCGTGAATTGTCGGCCTTTTGCACAACTACATCCACCGCAGTATAATAATACGCAAAGAAGTAACTTTATTCTAACTATAATAATATGGTAGAATATTTATCGTTATCGTGGATAGTCGAAGCTTTCTGCACGAACTACAATAATTAGAGATAATTATTATAGTGTTTCTATTGTCATGTCGAAACGCTAGTTTTATGTACAATGTGCCCGCATCTATCGGCATTTCGACATCAACAAATCTCAGCATGCGTGTCATCTGTCCTAGCTGCGTGACACTTACTCCTAGCTTTTTTTTTCCCAGTAGTCAAGGTTTGAAAACAGCCTTAGATTGAAATTGTCCTAGGACAAAGTCGTTTCGGGTAAACGGGATAAGGCTCGTTTTTCCATATGGATACAGTGTAGCTAGACACATCGTTGCTGAATATAAATAGCTATCTCGTTCATACGTTTCAAGGTACCAATCAAACATACGTCCTACATATTTACAGATACTCTAAACATGGTCTTTGATAGAACAGCGTCGAATTGCCGAAATACACACATTGGCTTGGCAGATTAGAAGACACATTGCACTAAGGGGCTTAAAAGTTTTTTCCTTACAAAAATGATTAAGTAAAGCTGCTAGTGGAATAAAGTGATCACAGTTTTACATGGAATCGCCTATCAACGAATGGGTACCCGACATAAATGTGCAGAATATTCGTTACCTTTTAACGCTTATATAGCCCTCTACGTTGCGTATGCGTAAACTATGTTTGTACTGAACACCGGGCGAACGAAAACGTTCATGCTATTTACGTTACCAATCCAATGCATATGTATATATATATATTCATAAATTATAACTGTATGGGCCAATCGTTAGATTATTACATAGAGAAATATATTATCTAGCAAGTACAAGTATTCGTAGGATATTTAGTTGTGCTACCATCTGCCAATTGAAATTGCCATGCAACAGCCCCGAATCACTGCAGGATATAAAGTTAATAAAGACCTACTAGACATACTGTCAGTGGTCAATCGAAGCCTACGGATGTTTCGACAAGATTGCAATGTCCGCCCTTCTATATCGTAGTACACCTCCTTAGTCTACGCCCTGTGGTAAGTGCGTGAAGCGCTGTTCTTTTGAACAGGCACATCGATCCTATAGGAAACACAGTCTGGTTCGACATGTGCCGATATCGTACAACAATAGAAATAGGCCAACAAAGAACCAGCGCCTCCACCGTTCCCCGCCACAAACACACAACTCATCCACGGATTCAGCCATTTATTATCGAATCGATGCGCCCTGTTTGTGCCCGACAGACGCTCATGCACATCCACACAGAAGACAGACAATAGACAAACGATATAGTACACATGGTAATAGTAAAAGTAGATAAACTTGTCGATAGAAAGAAATTCAAATAGTGCACTCATCCGCAGCTGCCTCCGATCTCATCGCCGTCGCTAGCGCACAATCACACTGAGTCCTGCACGCGCACACGCGTAACGCAAATGGTCGGAGGCGTCAGCGGTGTCCTGGTGACTTGTGGCCATTGAACCAGAAGCTTCGGACAGAAAGGTTTGATGTGATCCTTTCGTGTTCATGCGTTCATTTTATGCCGTCTGTGCCTCGTAACTGTTACAGCTGTATGCTGTTCGGTATGGAATGGCATATAGGCCGGGAAGCGAGTGATAGCGGTTAAAGCTTTTGAGGGACACCGAGCAAAAACGAGGACTTACGAACAATGACTTAATCGCATTAACTTCGTTTATATATTTAGCACATATAGTAATACTTTATTGTTGCCCCCCAACGTGTGTTTCGGTTGGTGTTAGGAAATGCAGTACTTTCGCAGCACTTCTTTACAGTTATGTTAATAATAGATTTCTTCCGCGCCACAATTAACTAAAAACGGTCCAATGTATACCGCCATTATGGCGAACAACGGAAAATCAAAACAACCACGAAAGGGCTCAGACAATTGCGACGTTTTGAATATTGCTGACTAAACAATCATACGATGATTTTAATTATGTCTATCGTGAAGGATGCTGCCCATCAGACCCCGACCAGCATTGCGCGCGTTAAAGCCTTTGATTCTTAGCTAACTCATTGAGCAAATGATGCAGTCAGCCTGCACATCCCGCTAACGTTACGTTAGCTCTGTTGCAACAACTCCATTGGAGGGCCTTCTGATACCGCGGCGAAACTCTGCCAGGCCAGACTTACCCTCATATTAATATCGAGATAGAGATAGTCATGTAGCGCCGTCAATTCAGCCTACCTGGAAGTGCTGCTACTACCGATCCTGCCTTTCCATGCCTGAAATGCATCGCCATAGGCCATTTCGACCCGCTCAGCACAGGGAGATACTAGTTACCCAGCAAAAGTGAGAGTGCAAGCTACGTTTCACAAAAATCGCGTTCCGCAATTTAGTTGATTAACATGTTAAGTCAATCGTCTCCCATAACCTAAATCGCCAGCTAGGCAAGCAAGAGGTAACCACCCCAGTACGCTCTATTACGAGCACACTACGTTTTTCCGCACCCCCCAGTTTCCATCATACTGTTACTGATGGCGTTAGATCGCCATAGCGGACGCTGAATGCATTAACCTAACACTAACGCTATCGAGACCTGAGATTGCTGATATCGAATATATGTATACTAGGTAAATTGGTCGGTTCTTATTAGCGCTACATTAATTCAATAACATGGATGGATAAAGAACGATACTTTGTTGTTTCAATGTCAACGATGTACTCGGTTAGAATTGTATCAACAGCTGACCGATGAACTCAAGTGAAGGTTTACCATAGAGGTACAGGCTTACGGCCCTCCGAAAGGTTCAAGGTCGTCGATTATCGGTACGTGGTAATTTTGATGGCAGCACTCAAATGGTGCTCTGTAGACTTAAGAAAGCGTAATTGCTATTACCGAGAATTGAAATCACCTAATGAATCACTGAATGATCTGACTGTCAAAACCGTACCATAAAGCTTGCAAGGTTTGACCCTGATCGAAATTAAAAACCTGTTTCAAAGGTTTGCTATTGAGGTGAACTGTTACAGCATACTTGAATGCTATATATTTGCTAGACTTTCATGGATCAGCGCCATTAGCAATATAATAACGAAAAACTAGCCTTTTTTAATGTAGACGCGATGCGACCTGTCGATATTTTTCTTATATATTAGGGATGTAAGAATATTGATTCTAGATGGATTCGTGCATAATACGTTTGACTCTCTCATCGTTCATGATATGTTGATTTTACAGTTCGGTGATGGTTTTGGGCAAACGAAACGGTACCAGAAGTTCCCTGTTCTAATCGTTTTCTTGCCGGTCGCAACAGCGAGCCAAGAGGCTGCAAAGGACTAGCTTTAGAGTATCCCTATTAAGAGGTTTATTATAAGACCAGTAACCCTCTGCGGAAGACAGGAACGTTGGCTAAAAGATTGACGAACAAATTGGGATGATTAAAAATAAACAGCCAGTTTTCCAGCAAATGTACTCAACAAATAAAACCGCACTAAAAAATAAAATGATGAACCGATCGTCACGCCCGGCCACTCGTCGTCGTTGCCCTCGAAGAGGGCCACGCCCAGGTCAGAGCGGACTTTTTCACTAAATGGGGTGTAAAAGGGATCCTGCTGCAAAGCGACCACGAGGACTATGACTAAGGGAAGAATCGAGGCTCCGCTGTCTGGTGTTTCAGCGATGAAACCGGCAAGGCCCTTCAGACGTTTTGACCGAAAAATCGAGGTGCTGATCTGTAGGTGCCAGTGCAGCATACGTGTGTCAAGCAGAGAAACTTCAGGAAAACCCGGTTCTCGGTCTTTCCACATCGAGTTCTTTTCTGAGCCCTACCCGTTTTTTCCACTAAAACCGCCTCCTATTGTGGCATTCGTTTTCGCTTCTTCTTTTCGACTTTAGCTGGCAGAAGACCGCGTTTTTTCCCCGATGTAAGACTGTCGTTTCTTATGAATCTCATTTTGTTGCCGAAAAAAGTACCTTGTAATAATTAACTCTCTCACTTGCCCATTGTCGTTCAAATCGCTTACAGGGGATAGGCTTCAGAAGGAGGAAAAAGCAAAAAAAAGCGGAAGAGAAAGGAAGCTGAGAAAGATACCGTAAAGGTATTTGACGTCCGAGTTCATGATGTTTACGGTGATATGCGATATTTATTGCTTGCCAATAATAACAAACTACGGTATGACCAGTTGGTGACTGAGTTGAATGGATGGAGCTTGAATTCGGTATCGGTTGTCTGAATATCATATACTTTGATTCTTTATAAATAGTTTCGAGTCCATCACTTAGTACAACAGATGGAAAACGACCCAGTCGGTCCAGGGCTATATTATATTCAGCCGAAGAACTGATAACTAATTTTGGTGATGAACGATGGGATTAACATTACCCACGAATATTACGAAATGGAGCCGTTTTTAAGGGACAACGAAACATTGGAAATACGCGACAGCGAAGAGCAGAATCTTAATAGGAACTAGACCTCGCCTTGAAGCCACTAACCACGAAACGAAAAACAGGCCATGACCTGAGCAAGATCTGGAGCAACTGAATCTTCGCTGAGTGAACTTCGAATTTAGATGCATAATCGCTGTCGTCAATAGTTTTGCCTATACTACATCTGTACATATAGCAGATGCCGCTGTCATCGTTTTCGTTGTTTCTATGGTGGTAGTTTCTTGTCTGAGTGTTATAAACAATATAAATATTTCCGGCTTTCAACTATTCGGCTCTTTTATTTCACGTTTCTGCCATCCGCTCGGTCTTTTGCAATTGATCTCTCTGTTCTTATTCTAGCAATACTACAACCGTGTTGAATGATCGATGTTTCGCATGGTAACAATAGCTGTGTTACTAGTAGCACTAGCAGCTATTATGGTGCCTATTATTACTACTATTGTGCCTTTTGCAGTGTACAAGAGTGTACCGTACGGCCTCATTAAAATACTACAGGTCTTGCTAACTAAATAACACCTTCGTAAGATACTTTTCCAGTTAGCCTAAGAAAACGCCTTATTCTAGGCCATATTAGAAACCCAAAGCAAAGGGCCCTATAGCGGTACAGTACCGCTGAGCTATAGTAGCACTGCACCGGTGGGGTACTGTTATAGGGTAGGGACTGCTTTGGCTTAGCAGTAGCAGTTATGCGGACTTGGCACGCCGCGCATCGGCCAGGGCCCCAACCCCCCGACGACGGTTTCGAGTTTGACGAGGAGCGTTTACTGGCATTTTGATATACGAACTATTACTTCTCCTTCTATTCCTGCTTTGCCTCCGCCACTGCAGGCAACCTCCGCCGGTGCTAAGCACTTTTGCTACGGAAGTCTCAAAAAGGCGTGGAGCGCCAGAAAGCAGAAAATTATATATATATATTTTCTGCTTTCTGGCATACATATATTTGAAAGGGAAGTGATAGGACTCAAGCAAAGCGAAACACAGATTTATAGGAGTTAAGCTGAAGGGAGGTTAGAAACATTGTCATCTCTTCCTTCGCAGGTTTAGCAACTGCCAGTTTTGTGTTACCACTGGTACTGGCACAGCTGCCACCCCATTACGCAATGAGCACCGGTGCTGTAATCTCTCCTGATGCGCTTCTGCTACAGACTGCCCGGGAGCACGAGATTTAAAGCCCTCAGTATGAATTGAACACCAGCTATTGCAGTTTTATGCGACATCATATGTTCATAGCATACGTGCATAATGATGGCCTGCAGCAGGCCACAGCCTGCACTATAAGCGCAGTTTGCACTTCGATGATGTTCAAATGAAAGAAAGTGGCTGGAGAGTCTTACCACCTACACAGGCTTTACCGCCCACCACCGAGCCGGCAGCAGCGGCAGTGGTAACGGTTCTGAAGAGTGCTCTTATCGTGCATTAGTTTTCTACTAAGAGCACCTAAGTTTACAATGACTTCATCAGATTCTGCTATTACGTCGGCACCGTGATGGACTGCCTGGCTAGACCAGTCGTTGTATATCATTTAGGCCAAGAGGGCGGAAAGCTCAGAAGAGAAAAGAGTGCGGTCAGGCGTCGAAAGAAAATAGGCCAAGCACACTGAAAATGAACGGAGGAAATGGTGAAAATTTGAATGCTCTATGGAGCAAGTACGCTGTTGGGACTTTGAGGGGAGGGGTAAAGGTCAGGGTATGATGGCGCCTGTGCATAAATAATGACATCCAGCCCCATCGCTACCGCTACCAGCACAGAAGCAGGCATTTGTAATACAAGGACTAAGAGTTACTGTTCTCAGCGTTACTATAATGTGAATACAGAACAGCATTGCTCGAAATACCTTTTTCTCTCTCCAACCAATTGCTTAGGCCGTTCGTACGTACAGCACACCTTTTGCATCTGACTGTCGAACACGACTCGTCCTCTAAGCCTCTAGCATACCTATTAACCTAAACCAAGCTTGCCGTCGGAAGCCCCTCATAAATGCCCGCCACTCGCTCCTTCTCTCCTTCTGATTCTTCTGTCTGCCTGAACCTACGACAGAATCGATCCAGGTTCGAATGAATAGGACACGATAGTGCTTCTGCTGTGGAACAGCAGAGGTAGTTAGTCCATAGTCGTATTCACTCGTTCCCTACAGATTCCCCTTGCCCCCGTTCGTTCATCGTCGTTGCCATTGAGATTTTCTCCTCGGTTCATCGCTCAAATGAAAGTTCTTCCACTGCAAAAAATAGAATGAGCTTTTCGGAACAGAATAATACCATCGCCACCGCCCACTCCGGCATATCCATTGTACTGCAGTGTTTCACTACACTGCTATGGAAAGTAACGTGTGACTGGAGCTCCCGCTACCCCACTGCCCTGCTTTTTCGTTTACAACCATATTTTCGCCTCTGTTCTGTACCCTGTCTCTGAGAAAAAAAGCAAGGTTATACACATATTATACATGCTGTGATGACTGCTTGTTCGCACCAATGCAGGACCGTAAACGGATTAGAGTTTGCTCCTTCGCTCACTTTGATTAGGGACATTTTTGTAAAGACTTGCTTACTGAAAGAGTAGTATCTGCCAAAAAGCGACTACGACCATCAGTGACTGACAGTAACTACTAGAAGATACGAGCTGAACAAATACAGGGAAGAAAGCAAAGGTGATCAAGGAGGTAGGCTTTTCTTATTGTCATTTTTGACAAAAGACATATATTATAATGTTACTTGGCGTATATATTTGTCATATGTCCAAATGACAAAACAAAAAACTTCCAACGCTATCACTAGTCAGCTTTTTGATCAGAGACTCCAGAAACGCCTACTCCAAGGAATTACTCCCATAAACGATGACGTAACCATTCACCGGTAGTCACTAGAATACAGAATTATTTGAACCTACATAAAATCACATGATTTCCCACGACGCTTTTCATACGCGTGCCGCTTGCTGTTGTTCCTTGCTCCGGTTGATGGCCAATAACGATCGTTTTCCTATGCGTTGCCGGACCACCATTTAGTGCTGTGGTGAAGACAATTCAGGAAAAAGAAGCCACCAACAACTTCATTTCCGCAATGCATAAAGCCACTCAAAGACACGCACATGCATAAATGGTTGCACCTATTAAAATATGTTCCACATCGTTTGTCCATAACCTTATATATCTCTCTTCATTCGCGCTTTTTCTATGATATGTGCCATTGGCTGAATTTGGAACCTCTCGTTTCTTTCAATTACAAATTTGATCGATTGAGCTACCGCTAATAGCCGTCGTATCTGTCAATAGCACTGGTTGTGGCTTACGATTGAGCGTCTCATTGTCGACTTTTATCCCCCTTACGATCTTTCATTTTATCTGTGTTAAATCATTACAGAATGTATCTAGCTGGAGTATTCGAAGGAGGAGAATACGTACATACATAGCCTTTCCATGTAAGCAAGTTTATCAGATAATGTATACTTTGCGTAATACTGTGAGCATTTTTTAATTATTTCTTTCTCACAGGCTCCATCTACAACCTCGATTATTATTATGAAATTTGTTTAAAATCCTGAAAGCTACGGCGGCCGCGTGTCTCCGTGCAGAGACTTTGGCGATATGTTATTAAAAATCAATTTACTATTAAACGTTGTTAGCGTACGAAAATGGATGTCTGTCATAGTCACGCGATCACGCTGGTCAGTATTCTATGTGATACGATATCGCGTTGGACCCCATGTATGTATATATATATAAAACAAACCGATATGATCGTCGGAGTTTTATCAGGCGACTATTGTTTCTCCTAATTAGCCGTGTCTTCCCGGACTTTAGTCCGACAAAAAGAAGCTCCTCTTTCGACCAGCGGTGGTTGCGTAAGGGTTTACAGAGTGATGTCGTCCCTTCCAGCGATGTCGACAACAAGATCTTCAATCTGATGCTCGTCCTTGTCACTATTTATGCTTAAACTAAATCCAGTACCTCTTTTAGGCTAGTAATGGATATGCTACAATGAGCGACTACTGCTGCGGTCTCGAACAACCTGGTATGGTTCGTTTATTTCATCGACAACAGCTCGAAGATATTCAAGGCATCAAACCACAAAGCAGACATGTAAATGCCGCTGAATACCCTCTGGGACTACGTCGGGGTTTTAGAGCCCTTTCACCACATCCTTCTGGCCACGCAGCAGGCTATTACCAGGCGACGCTGGAGCCGTCGCCACCACTGAAGACGCTACCCTTATCCAACACAGACCATCACACTAAGCCGACCCCGCGGTCGCGTTCATCGACAGGCTCGATTCAGGCTTCTACCACTATCCTCAACCTCATCGTTTTTTTTGTTCAATCCTCATCCTAAATTGTGTATTTCACCTCAGCGGGAGGCGGTGGCAGCTACACAACGGCAGAAGCATCAGCTATAGAACAGGTACTGAGTGGCCCACTGGCAGTCACTCAATGGCGATTTGCCTTTTTGCTAAAACAGCAGCAAGTACGTGTGCACTTAACCTTCACCAAACCAAAAAAAACTCCTTTCTCGGTCGCCCTTCAAGAAGCCAGCCAACCGCCTTTGCCCTTGCGTGCCCCCATTCCTTATTACCATACCTTACTCGATGTCGATTTCACTTCATTTTTCTTTTCTGTAGCATCCAGCGCACATATGCATAGAAGGCTCTTGTTGTTAAAAAAAAAACTCGGCACAGGAACGCCACACCGGAAATTGTACAGAGACTCTTGGTGAAAGGGGTCATGGAGCTTTGGAAAGCTAAAAAAAGTATTATGCGAACGTCGCCGAGAGGACACCACTGTGTCAGGCATACATGTTGACGATTACGGTCATCCGATGAAAGGCGCACGCGAACAGCTCAACAACAACAGCACAAAACGGCGTCAGTGTGAAGTTGTGTGGGTTCTCACCGGTGGTAACAGAAAATACCGACGTGAAAAAATTCGGGTGACCTTTCTTGCTTTTCTGTAAGTTCGACGACTCGTCCTTTGTCCCCAGCAGAAACATGAATCGAAGAGCTGGTTGAACAAGAAAGAAAGAAAGAGAAAGTGTAATCGATGGGATAAGAAGAAACTTTTTCGCTGGAGAGGCACGTACGACAGACGTGCGGTCGATACAGTTTGCTGTTTCCAAGACCACCACGAGCGAGAAGATAACTGAAGGTAGAGACGCATTCTCGAATGCAGTGTCCACTCTGTTCCACCCACGAGCACAAGTTCGCTTCACGGCTTGCGTAGCTTTGGCGTGATCCTTTTATACCGTTGCTGCTTCGATTTCGAAGGAAGAAATGATCTAGCGGGGTAAAGTTCGCACCTGAAATCGGCATTCGAAATATTCGAGTGCTCTGTTATACTGGGCGTGTTGGGCTAAGTTTGGACCCTCAATATCTCCTTTCATCCGCAACCCTTGTTTGCTGTGTCACGTCTGGATCCGATAGAAGAATAGAGGGATGAGCAGCATACATGTAAAGAGGGGAAACAACTCATTTTTTAAATAGCACAAGTACAGACACGAAAAACGCAGCATCAACGGCAGCAAAAATAAAGAAGAACGAGGGGATCAAGTCGATCGATGAAGCGACTGATAGTCTTGTTGCTTCAGCTTGCCCAGGTTTTTCTGGTGCACTCGAGGTCGCTGTAATGTCGATATTAACATGTTTTGACCATAATTGGGTTTCGCTACTGGTCTAGGCCTCGTAGTTCGATAGATGTTCTCTGCCGTCTCGCTAACCAGCCGGCTATCAAAAGCTTTCAAGCCCTTGCAGTACAGTCAACTTTTGGCCGCAACACACAAGGACCAGTTACTCATTTGCTCTGCCGCTCCGTTGTACGAAGATTGTGCACAGCCCTTTACCTTCCGTCGGTTTCTCCACAGATACATGGCTTCCAGTTATTCACCAGCTACCTGCTTTGCCGTGCCCTCAGTTTGTGCGGATTTAAACGATACCGACAAAATGATAGAAAAAAAGGACAGGTGGAGAACATTAGATCAATTCGTCTTCAACTGATTGTGTGCCGAATTGGTGACCGTACAGGAAAAGCTGGAATAAGTGGCCTGCCGCTTGTCTGGTTTGGTCTCATCAAACGCTGACTGGTCATCGTTTTCCGTCTTCATTATTCTCGTCAGCAATTGCACGGCTAAACTCGCGAAGAAGCTGACGGGCTACTTTCAGACACAAGAGTCGTTGAAGCTAGCAAGGACGCAGGCTACCTTCAACTCGGAAAAATAGCCGCAGACACCATCTACAACAACCGCCCACGCTACGACCATCGACCTTTTCCTGTCGACGTTACCGTCACTACCGCAGAGTTGACCCCACCGTTAACGGGACGTAAACAAGTACTAGAAGCTGTTTTGAGAACGTTTTTTTTCTGGTTTCTCCATCCGTTTTCGAATTATTTTGAGTCCGACCTCTTCCTTCATGCCGAACACAACAGCAGAAGAAACAAACTAGATTACCGCCACTACCACGGCAGCCGCCATCCTGCACAATCCAAATAAGTAAAAGCGACCCCATCGCGATAACGAACAGTGAGTATTACAAGATGCAGCGTCTAGAAAATTCGTCAGTTCCTGTACCAGCATGAGCATGTACCTTTCCTGTCGCTTGATACCTTTGAGCTGCCGGTACTACAGGGAATAGTCTCGTTCCACGAGGGAATGCCAACACCTATATTGCAACTTTTTCCCTTCATTCGAATGGTAACCAGGACACAGTTACTTTAAAAAATGGAATTCTGATATTGCAACACCCATGTGGGTCGTTTCCGGTTCCCACAACTCCCTCCTTCTGTTTATGACAAACTTCAGTTTCTCGTAGGCTGCTTGCATTTCTAGAAAATGCAAGAAGCGAACTATATATTAACTGCCGTATCCATAGACTTACAAATACGTGAAATGTCCGTATGTTCATTAACCCAACCCCATAACACAGTGACACTCAAATTCACATCAGTTGCCTTTCATTTAGCGCAAATACGTCCAATAGGCCCGTAAACGCGTTCCGATCAATATTCATTATCAATAGACTCCTTACTAGGACGAGGCCTGGCATATACCGGCACATGCTAAAAATTTACTTTTATATAATCGTTCTTGGCAGGGATATTAGTATTTAATAGTTTCTATTACATTACGTAGCCTATAGTGTATTAGCACTAACGATATACTGCCACACAAATACGTACAAATTTCACTTTTTTTTTCGTTAATGGAGATCCTCGATTCCCTGTCTATCCTTTATATTACTAGGAAAAAAAAAAACCATTAGGATATCAGTACAATTGAGAACCATTAATATTCTCGCAGTGACTTAGCGCACTTCTGTTGAGTGAACGTACCTCAGTTGGTTTATTATGTCGATTAAGAAGCTTATTTGAATACATTAACACGTCAAATCCAAGAGCTATATTAATACGATTTTACTGCTTACGACTCGTATACCGGTAATAAAGCACCAGCTTCTATGAACTAGCTTGTTTTAGGACGGGAACAAAACGATACCTCTATACGCATACGCATACACACACGGAGTGTGCCACATATGGACCCAATGTAAAGTGTTCGACACGTTACGTTCTGTAGCACAAGCTCAGGCCGACTCACGCATGGCCCTAACCTGTGAACATCTCGTTGTAGCAACGCAACACGTTTCCCTTTTCCCTGTTGGACTCATCTAGCTCCACACGCTACAAAACACTATCCAGGATTGAATGCGACTCGTTAAATTCGCTGAAAGGTTTTGTGTGTTTGCAGGCGATTCACTAATCCTACTTTAGCTTTAATCTCGGTAAAAATGCAAATGAGAATTCAGTTCAAGATTAAAAGTTTGGACTTGTTGCTCGACACTGAAAGACTGCTCTCCTTGCCGGGCCTTTAGTGCCCCCGTGGTTTGCGAATGCAGTTTAGCTGCATTTGATCATGGCTTGTTATTAGTGAGCTGTCCTCTTGCTGTGGTTTGCCTTCGGCCATAATCTCCGCCACTAGTTTCGACAAACCCGCTACCTTGTTCTTTGTTCGCCCATTTCCAGTTCGCTTTTTTTAGAAAGACATATTCGAATATAGTGGGGACCGCTAAAAACACTGACCACTATTATTGACTATGAATGCTAAGCTACACACAAATAACAATAAATATAATCAAGTGCACCGTACGACGTGGCCATGTATTACAAAGTGTTGATTATATAAATCTAAGCTAGACAACAGTGCTACATATGTTTGAGTCTATTTTCGGTCACACTCGACTAAATATCGTGAAAATTTTAGTTTCAACAATCGTATCAAACAGGCGGTACACCACCTGAAAATATATATGTATATATAATAATATTTTATCGCGTTTTTGCTAGTTAGATTTAAAGGGTGTATAGCGAATTTTTAAAATATCGTCCCGGGTGATGGCGTTTATCGCATCAGTGTGTCTCTAGGTAATCTGTACTACCTATGTATGGTTATCTATGCAAAGATACGACTTTCTGGTCTATCGGGCCTTTAGATTAAAATTTCCAATATATAAAAACAACTAAAAGTCCATTTACATATACTGTTGTATTTATATGCATATATAGTATGTAGCGTACAATCTTACAAGAATACAACACACCGCACTTCGAATCAGAATCAAATATGCCTCTACCTGAGATTGTTTAAATGTTTGTTATGGCTTTCCTATCTAGACATATGTTCCAGAACAGAACCTCAAGGACTAGCAGCTTCCTAGCAATGTCTGACGAAATTCAACCATCTGCTCACACCATTCCTAAACTCTAATTACGATTTTTACAAATTTTAATATTTGCCTCGGTAAGCGGAGCGATTTCGATGACTCGTATATACTCACATAAATAGTGCGGTAATATCAAGGGGTTGAAGGCGAGACTGTAACGACACGATGACGCATAGACAAGACTTGAGGCAGTAATCAAAAATGACGCTAATGCTCCTAATAGTTTATCATCGCTCATGGTAAGACCGCTGCCAAGTAGTGCCTCTTATGCTAAGGTTATATGCGACGGACAGCAGCAGGGATCGACAGGTTTGCCTTTATCTACTACGCTGATGTTTTTAGGTGCCTGCGAGACCAGGCGACAAGCTCTCGAGATTGTCCGCCCTGTACGGTCTCAACTATCGTTATCCTTATTGTGTCATAGTTTCCGTTGGTGCTGACATAGTCCTCGAATGATCCGCCTTCTACCCTTCTTCAGGATTAGGTATGTAATAAAGGTTGCCGCTAGAGCGCCACGGGCCATTGCATACAAACGATTTGACGGCTTCATCTGGGCTGGTTTTGGGGGTCTATCACTGACTAACATTGCAACACAATGGGGTAGTATCTTGGGGTCGGTTGAACGTTCATCGGTTGGTCAATATGTGTTTGTCCGTCTGCCGGTAATGACTGCAGCCATACGGCTCCAGTAAGCGTATTAGCAGATACGACGTCCTTCTAGGCGCACAACGGGCAGCATGTAACACAGCTAACTGACTAGGTAGTTAACTCATTGGGCAGATAGAATGGTCATCTGCTAAAGTCTGGCAGGATTATTCTATATGGCTTATGCTTAGCAGACAACAGGCTTTGCGTATGCTAGCAATAAGTCTTTCAATTTTTCAGATTTCGTATCTAATTTTGCACACTTACACGCAGCGATAGAGTGGGGGGAAGGGGTAAGGGGTGCAAAAGTAGAGTGGTAATATAGGCTTCAAAACTTTTCGACCAGCGTTTTTCAATATTTCGTCGACCGAATCGTAGCAAAAACAAACGAGACCGACCGGACAGATTGTTACCAGAGTCCAACCTCACTCGTTGTTGCATGAAGCTACTATTACCGTTGGTGGAAGCTGATTAGAACATTATGTCAGCAACAATTAAGAGTTTTCATATAATGAAACGAACTATCACCTATTAACTACCGAACTAGAACGAACGCAACGTCAGACGTTGCCGCTAGACGGCCTAATTCGCACGTGTGGAGCAAAGTTCCTCCAATATAGCTGAATTGTAGCTGAAGTAGCATAGGGGCGGTTAGAGGATGTAACGTTCGCTGACCGCAAAAAAATCAGAGAACCCACTAGTTGATTAGGATGCGTCAACACACATTATAGAAGAAGTGAAACAGCAGGAACTTGTCACGCGTACAGCCCATAGAAATACAGTCCATCGAATAGTCCATCCATTCTTACATAATTACATGGCGGACGTTTTCCCGAAAGTTTCAACGTGTTTACCAGTCAGAGGCAAGAGTCACCCTGCACTAGACTATCAGTTAGCTTTAGTAATAACCGACCCTTATGGCGATGTCGATTATACAGACGAGATTGAACACATAATCAGGAGTAAAATCTGTTCTTCAACAAAAATCTATTCTATTGGGTCTCAACTGTTTCTGTTATCTAAAAAATAATAATATATTACATTATTAGAGACTTTTCATGGCGCTTCTTATTGAGCTCGAACCTTAATCGCGTGATCGTCCATTAGACGATCGAGACGATAGGTCGTCTCGAATCCGCTTTTCCATACTAATTCACGCTTCTTTTTGCCTACGTGAAGCGAACAAGATGATGGGTCAAAAAGCGTCGTAGCAATCAAGTAGCGGTGTGAAGCCTTTCTCTTTGACCTTTTTCATCGAGCTCGGTCGGACATTCCAGGCAGAACGACCGACGACGGAATAGTTGCTAGATAGGAAGGATCAGTGGTAAAATCGACAGTGCATGCCATCACAAATAATTGTAACTACCGCCTGCTACGCTTCCGGCTATTGAAGTTTTGGCCGTCTCAGTCATGAGACTATCCCCACAGACGGCATCCAACAGTCACGGTTGCCCCGACGTGGTCTCCGTATGGATGACATCTCCATACAGCAAGACGATGATAGAAGTAAACGCTGGAGAATAAAAATCTAGCAACACACATTCAAGCAGTTGCACATGCCCCTTCTATGACAGCCCACGCTCGCCTAAGTTTGCCCGTCATCGCCCGTTCAGCTATCAGACCATCTAACAACTTCTTTCTCCTTATCTTCTTTACGCGCACTCGCCAAGGAAAAGAAATAAGCGAATTACCACCGAACCACGCCGACGAGACGCGTCTGCCGCTACGAACGCGCCAGGCATCTTTTAGGTCGCTGCTTTCGGCTGTCGCGCCGGGGACTTTACTAGCCTTGCGTGCCGTGGCTTCGTCGCGCAGTTAGATGCTGATTTTCGGAAAAGAAGAATAGGAAAAGGAAAGAACAGCGGAGACGACGGAAGGCAGCGACACGCGAAATCTGACGAACGACCGGTGGAAATGAGTAAGTGCTTGTATGCACAAGGAACAGATATGACAGCACACAATGCTAAGAAAGACTGCTCCAATAGACGAAGCGTACTTCCGTGCATATCCGTCCTTGGGCCACCCCCGACACGTATCCTTATGTACAATATGCTCTTGTATGCGAACACACACGTGTGCATTACAATATAGCGAACGAATCACAAAATGTGCTCTGCTGCTGCTACCGTCCTTCCTTGTTTTCGTGCAGGTAAATATCGAAGGCGCTCGAGACACCCTCGATGTTACACTCGAAGCTATTTCTCGAGAAAGACCTTCAGTAACAAGCAGGTGCTCCACTCATTAGTTAAGCGTAGACTAGTGGCCAAGGTTTCGATAGTACTGGGAGCGGTAATAGCGGCGACGTGGTTGTTTAATGCGCCGTTAGGCGAATTCATTTTCTGAGCGCAACCTTTTGCCAATCTATCCCGAAAAATTCTTCACTTGAACGGTTTCTTCAATAGCACTCAAGGTCACTAGGAAGCGGGGAACCTGACGACACTGAAACACTGTCTTCAACGAATCAATTCCTTGAAAAATTGTTTCCTCCGTCATTTCAACCGCTTCAAAATTTCTTTGGAAGCCAACAAGATCCTCGAAAAAGTTCACGTTAAGAGAGGAACAAATAAGCAGATACGGACAAAGAGACTTCTTCCTCACGTAATGAGATAAGCTTCCACTACTGCGTCCGTGACCATGTGTATAAACAGAACGCTCGGATCGCACCATAAACAGAGTTAACGGATAGATAATGAAATTAACAAAAAAATCTGGTCTTGCATTTCAACATTAAGATGAATCATCTCTATGTTTAAACATTCCATGAGATGATTGGTTCCCAGCACGAAACGAAATCTGTCTAGGTCCAGGTACAAACCTTGAGCACAATATGTGCCTATTATAGGCGGGCGGTGGAAGGGGGGGGGATCATCTATCATCAGGAAACGCGCTACTAGTATGCCATTATGCAAGGAGGCAGCCGTCACGTACAGAGACTCGAAAGCAGTAAATCTAAAACCAAAGGGCCTTTTTGTAAACCGGAACAGTCATTTTCTAGGACTTCATGACCAGCTCCTCGTGGAATTAGCATTGTGCCCTTAATAAATTGCTGTAAAGCATTGACATTGGATTGAGACAACTAACTCCATAATATAAAAACTAATTATTCTTATTTATTGCATACATATTGTGTAACATGCTCAAAGTGATATCAATCGTCGGTAGGAAATTGACGACCAGTAATTAAATATATAGTGTATTATTGACCTCAAAAAAAATAACCAACAAAAACATGTCATGTGTGCTGATAGACCTAGCGTAAGGTGTTTCGTAATGACACCCTTACGCGTACGTCGTCTCCACTCCAGTGATAATGATTAACATTGTAATACAATGTAATCCGTTAAGGTTGGCTTAGGCCACGAGCTCTAATAAGAAGTTTTAAGCAGCTCGGCACAGTTTGCCTAAAAGAAGAAGAAATAAATAGCGGCAGATATTGGTTTTTCTTAGCTTTGAACAACATAATTATGACGGTATCTCCGATATATTGAGGACCTAATGAAATATTTTAAATAAGCCAAGTAGTTTTATTCGTACGCTAATGAAAATACCACACGGACATTTCATTAAGGTTTGGTATTTTAAACAGGTATTTTTATATAACGGCTCATCCAGGCGATGAAATTCATTGTGGCATCGTGTTGTACCATAGTTTAGCTTTACTGGGAATGCTCGTAATAATTTTCGTGCAAATTTTACAATTTGGGGGTTCATATTAATAAACCCCCGTAGCATACACGAATGTGCAACGACTCAGTAGTTACGAGCCTATGTAGGCCACAATGCGTTTATAAACTTGTCCACATAGACGAATTATGTTAATGCTGTTAATGTCATGAAACCTGATAGAAAAATAAACATTAAGCCATTAGTAAATGAGATTGATAGCTTTGTGTTAGATAAGCACAAATATGTAATGCCTGTAACAACGGCGGCACCAGTATACACCCAGTCGATCCTACCAATTGCATGCCAATTACGTAAAGATTCATTCTATTTTTGTTTAATATCCCTCGGGTTTGCTTGTTCTCGGTGAGGATCCTGATTAAGATCATTTGTATCACTCACAAGCGCAAGACTCCTCCTCTCAAAGGCGCGCGCCAGAGCTGCTTACTCCTCGTTTATTCTGTCGGCCAGACTCGGATCGAATTCGGTCGCCGATTACTAGATCAGTACTCAGCACCATCAACCAGAGTCGCAATATTAGCAACAAGGGCGACGGAAATGCTGCGTTACGTCAGATAAGCAAAACCGTCGACATAGTTAAATCGCAGGTCGTTCGTTAGATCGGCTTGAGACCATGCCGGCACAGCATAGCCCCGCCGTGTTAGAAAGGAGTCCAATAGATCTGAGTAGAGAAGGCCACGGGACAGAGTGAAAGAAATATAAAAAAAAAAAAAAAAAAAAAGGCCCCCCATACGAAGAGGCGTTGCCAAGGATTTCTACGTTAACCATCACATCTGCTCCTCTAGCTTTGTAACCATCTCTGCTGTGAGCAATATATACTTGTACCTTTCTTACTGACCGCTTGAGAAAAGCGTTTCCAGTCCACACCAGCTCGCTTGTACTGTTTTTTTCCCCACAGCCCGTTTAGTAGCACCAAGCCCTTCATTGAAAATACTGTGACTACCGCCATTGACAGAACTACTTATACACTTTGCATTAGTAGTCTCCTTTTCCCTTTTCTGTACTTCGTCTTTTATTATACTTTGTCATTGCTTAACTAAAAGGCACAGATGGGTATGGAATATGGACGAGGAAGGAAAATTAACCGGAGTATTTTGTATCTCCTGTCTGGATCGTCGCATCTTCCCCAATGGCCTCAAGCAATTTCGATCTCGTTGCAGTGCTAAAAGCAGCAGAAAAAGCAGGATTGGTGAGAGCAAAAGCGACAGATATATCTGTCCTTCTCCACGTCTCCTTTTACTCTTCAACTCCACATTCTCCAAACTGAACGTTCGGCCATTCGCTAACTCGCCGCACGATCGACCGACAGCTTGAACCGGCGAGCGTAAATCCCTCGCTTTCCTTACCCCCAACCTCTTCATCGCTTGTACTACTCGACACCCATGTTAGCTCCCAGTCAGACAGCCAGCCAGTTCGGCAACATAGCTCAAACAGCTCAAGCGGTGACACTCCCTTAGTGCCCCCTATCCCCCACCCCCTCTCCTTTCCCGACTTCTTTGCCATTCTATCGTCCTTGGTAGGTACCGACTGTTTATCTCGCTGCTTTTAGTAAGTTCTCATCTATCCAGCAAACCATCCCGTCCGCCCTCTCTCTGACGCTCTGTCGACAAATTGCTCGATAAGCTTTAGATAAACGAGCGACCGTTAAGCCCACAAACGGTGGGCGAAACAAACTACCAGAGAGTCAAATGTCGAAGTTGTTGCTGCTGAACTGGTAGTTTTAAAAAAAAAGGGAAGCGAAGTTAAAGCAGAATCTTTTCAGACCGACTGCTTCTAACGACCAAACAAACTGAACTGATACAGCTAACGGGAGCCAGAGTCTTTTGACTCGTATTGCTATACGAGTTCAAGCGCTGGTAAACCTTAATTTCAAGGAGAAACGATAGGGGCAAAAGTAAAAGCTTAGTAGAAAAAAAAACAGCCCAAAAACAACAAAACCTTCTCGCAAAGTTCCAATGTGCTCGTTCGAACGGCAAGAAACGGAGCAGAAGTTCTACGTCGTTCGTTACTAACGAACGGTATTAGGCGTCTGACGTCGGTCGAAGACCGTTCTAATTCGCGTAAACGAAAAGGTGATGCAATGTAGAAAGAGATGAAAAAACTACGAAATAAATAAAGCATATTGGCCGGAAGCACCAGAGCGCTTCGCAGGCCATCGACCGTCGGCCTTCAGCATTATCTACAGGAGAAGCGGACAAAGTCCTGTTCAAGATGAAACGTTTTTTGACTTCAACATATATTAGCGGGATTGCTGCTGCGTAACTTTACAGAAAATTCAATATAATTTGGGGCTTTAATAGCAAGATCCGAATAAGAAACAGGACCCTATTTTCGTCGGTCAGACGAAATTAATTTTCCGACATAAAACCCATTGATTGATCTCAGAGCGATAGGGTTTATCTCTTTATATGCAAAAAGTCCTAAGTTTCAATTCACAACTTTAAGAACTCTCCTCCGATAACCACCGACTAAACAAATAACTTACGTAGTCCCGTAGAATTATTTTCTTTTTTTTTAGTTAGCACAACGGCCCTGTTACTGTAACTCTATACGAGTTACGCAGCAATAAACCCTCAAAGTTCAAAAGCAACGTACTGTTTTCTTACTTAGTCAACCCCTATAATATCGGCTACACAAGCTTTCGATTGAGAATTTTGGCCCGTCTCTATTCTTCAAGACCTTTTCATTATTAAAACTCGTGTGTGTACCTCCACATACCAGTATGCTTCCTGTTGTTTTGAATACATCCGTGTATTCATCAGATTAGCTATTGTAGCATAAGTGTTCTACAGGCCCAATAACGCTTCGAGCGATCCCTAAATTCGTAAACAGCGTATGTAGCATGGACATCACTTCTTACTGCTGCAAATTCTATCCGGATGCCCACGGAACTCCATAGGCGGGAGATCACTGTAATGATGCTGTGATTCTATGATAATAATCAACGAAGACGGCGCTAGAGGTAGAGCAGGGTATTTGCTTATCCTTCGAAATTTCTATGCATATGCCAGTGAACTGGCAGGGACCCAACCAGATGGGTAGCTACTACTACCATCATCGCCACGATTCAACAACGTCATCCCGCTAAACTCAGCGCGTAACGATGATATATAGATATATTTGTCTACTGCAATAGAACAAGTCAGGTTGAACCGAACGCGGCAAGCGCAATCTGTGCTTGTGGCGATTTAACGATGATGCTAACCGGGAACAGCAGGACACTCTGTAATTATGGCCGCGATAACTGCTACATAAGTAAAGCAAGCGACGTACCCAAGTGAGCACGGTCGGCCATTACAACAGGACGAAGAGAATGACAATCGTTCGGCCGAGCCGAATAAACGGGAGCGTTAGATGGTCTCTCAAACCACCTCTACCGTAATCCTACCGTATACTGGCTACAGTCTGCTTGTCTTGTCCTCAGTGTACCAGGACATTGCCGGAGTGCGCCTCGTGAAACCTAAAGTTGTAATAAGGCAGTTCAATTCTAAAGTTGATGAGTTATTGCGATAACCTTGATGTTTCAAGGTAAACCAAAGGCTGGAACAGATGAATTTCTGATGCGTGCAATTCGTACACAAGACACTCCACCATCTTATCATCAAGTCCACTTAATTGCTTGGACATTGTGATGGCGCTGTTTCTAAATGATTTATTATTATGTTTGTCGATTCTTGTATACACACTGCGGTCACCGACCCACAATTTGCCTGTCTGGATGTTTTGGCAAGTAAAACCCAACATTTTGCCTTGATCGTGTCGGTCATCGTTGCTTCTGTAGGTGGTACCCCGAAAATCGTGTTGCTCTGTATACGTATGCGTGCCATATACCGGCACCACGTATCGTCCCTAATACAACTTGTCAGTGCCACTTGCTGCTGCACTAGTGACTGCCCGAACTATTGAAATGTCAGCGCACATTGTCGTCATTGTCGTCATCATCACCAGCGTCGGCATCGTCATCACCAGAATCATAAGCATTCGGCGCAGCTGGACTTAGCTAGGTCTCCGCCGACATCGTTGGCGGTCGGTCGTCGTTCTGAAGTCGTTTTCTAGCTTTTCGTCCTAGGTAACCAACGCTAAAACCACAATCAAGACCGTAGCGAGCCGTTCATCAGCTGGACCTCATCGTGTGTATGTGTATCGTAGTCGACATCTCAGCCGACGAGTGGTAGGCGACGATGAACAGTGTAGCGGCGGCCCGACCGTAGTCGAGCCTCGCAGACTGCAACCTCCGCGATCAGAACTAAGTCTAGCCAGAACCATCGTGGCCGCTCCCAGCCGGCCAGTCCGCCTGTTTGCAGTTTACCACCAGTGGCTTACCGACGATCTAACTGCCAGCCCTCGGCCCCCAGCAACGGTGTTCGTAGGTCAGCGTAATCGCGGGCCGACCCCATCACCGCTACCGAGCGCTGCATTGCCTGGTTTACTCTTCGTTGCACCAGCGCGATCTCGGACCTATAGGGGAACTACAAACAGGGAAAAACCGTTCGCTCCAGGGGCGTGTCCGGACCCATCAAGCCATCATCGCGGCCTTTTAGTAGCCTTACCACCGTAGGGCCAGCACAGTCACTGCCGTTGCCGTCGTCATCGACACATACACACTCGTAGGTATAGACTATGCTGCGGCTGCAGCATGGTCTGTTTGTCCGTCATGACATGCTGTATGCGTTTAGTTCCCTTACGAAGAGCAATAGTGCAGGTATAACCGTACGTAGCCCAGCGATTTTATATGGCGTGGCGCCTGCTATGGCTCACATGTGTGCCGCAACTGCACGGAATCCTGCGGTATATAGCTGCGCGGTTTGTGACGGAGCGGTAAGTGACGTAGTATCTTACTCGTGTAACAGAAAAGCATAGACTTCACCTAAATTGTCGAAGATAATAAGGGTTAGATTAGCCGATAACTCTGAATTATAAAAAAAAGTGCTAATAGCACGCGTAGAACAATGTAGACCAACCTCACACGCTACACTGTACAGCGGCAGCAAAAAAAACACCCAGATATCGTAGATATATGTGAATAAAAAATCTTGTGTACTAATGCAGTGTCCAGACAAAACGGTGCAGCAATATATATTATCTTTGGCATGGTATTACGGAATGCCCTCCGTATGTAATAGAACCCGATAGCCGATAGTTTCGTACAACAAAGTGATCGCATCCATAAAAAAAAAAAGCGCCAAGACTCTAGAACCACCTGCTGGCGTCCTACTTCGTTCCCTTGACGTTATTTGCAACTAAATGTGTGTGCCTTTTACATGGTCATTCGCTTGTTTCAGGCTTGATGTTTCGCGCCACGTGATCTCGATGTTTCGCGCCATGTCATTTCGACCCATCCTACCGCCCTTGTGCCGACTAGCTTAATAGCCTAAGACCTGGCCGCCCCATAACAACACTATCCTGGCGCTAGTGAAAGCTAAAAAGAAAATAGGGAAATGCTTCGAAAGGATCAAGACAGACAGCGGAAGATGAGGACCCGAGTGGAGAACGGAACGAAGATAAGGACGAGGAGGCAAAAAGAAGGGGACACTGCCGAGGTAGTGGGGATGGCGCGGGCGGCTGTGGCTCTACTACTTCCACGACAACTATCAAGCCAGCTCCTACAGTGTACACCATAGGCCTTGCGAGGTTTTAGTGCAGAGTAGAGGCAACCATTGTTTTTATCCTTTACCCCTGGTGTCCTTCCTGTACGCTACCGGCAATGCTGAGCTATGGACGCCAAAGGATCCAAGCCTAACCCCTGTTCCCCAATCTTCCATTCTCCTCTTCACTGCGGTACTAGCACTGCCATGATGCACACTTCATGGCCTTCCACTCCTTCGTAGTTACAGGTGGTAGGAAAGAGGGGTTAGAAAACGGAAAAAAAGCCGAAAGGCTAGAGAGCACAAGGTGTGGAACTCTGCTCTTCTATGTTATCCTTCTTTTCACCACTGCTATGAATCTGCTGCAGCAGGCGTCATGCGCTGCACGTGTATGGTCTAAAGGTATGAGTGTAGCTCCGGCACGGCCTTGTACTTTTCGTCCGTGGCAGCCGCGAATGACGCATACACCGAGCGAACCTCACCAACCACCACCCCTACGCACCCGCTGAGCTTGCTAGCCAGTTCCGTGACAATCTACCATTTTACACAACTCAGCACGCGTTTTCGCTTTTTCAATAGTTCACACTTCTACTACAATTCTAACCGGCTTCCCTGGTGTATCCCTATTTTATGGCGAGCCAGCATCCACATAGTTGTTTGGTCACAGGTGATCCTTCTCTTCGAAACATAAATGAACAAGACATCGTCACGCCTTTGTTTTCCTTATTCAACATAAACATTATGCGCAACGAAATAGCGTTTATATAGGGAGTTAGCGTTCTTCATTGGTTACTCTACTCAGTTTGTGATTGTCATGTCACAACTCAACTGAGAACCACAAACGCAAACGGCTTGGCTAATATATATCTGTGTAAGCTACTTGAAGCACTATCTTGATTTATTTGCCTGTCGTGGTAACGCGTTTGATAATGAAAGAATCATTCATCAGTAAAAATTGAAGCAACGCTACTGATTGTGACAGCGACAGACGAATACCCTCATCATAGCTGCGACATTCGTGATCGTTCTGAAAGCAATAACACGTGCCAGCATACATGTAATTTAATAACAAGCGTAAACGGAAGAAAAAAGACAGACAAAGGGCAGGACGACCGCGAACAGTGAATAGGAAGATCGGTCGGCTGGTAGTCGACAGCAATGTGTGAAGATGAGACGTCTGACGATGAAGATAGTTGTTACGAATGCGGGCCCTAACAATGTTGGTATTGTTATTAAAAATGTGCGTTGTCGTGGCGTATGATACTGGTGGATCGTACGGCTGCATAGCCAGCAGCAAGCACTAAATGCCGATACGGCTGCCTACCCACTAAAGGCCTCAATGCTGACATGGTACGTGTACACATTGTCCATAGATTTATATGTGTTTTGGGGAAGGGCGAACTCCCACGGCTCCTGGCTGTCATCGTCCCCGTAGACAAGAGTAGGGACAGAAGAGAGCAGTTTATCCTACTATCCTCCCCTTGTAGCATTCTCTCCGCACAACTAGCCGGATCGCCCTATCCCGCTCGGATATCCGACGCAGCAAAACTCCAGGCCTTGATCCAAGTTCCAAATCTGGCCTTAACCTTTTCTGTAATCTCCATTATTTGTCTCATGTAAAAATTGAGTGAATCGCAGGGCTCTGATCGGGCTCAGGAAAGTTCGGAGCCTCTTCGTCGTTGTCGCCGATGGCAATGATATCATCTGTGAAAGCAGCAAGTACTACTGCAGTCGCCGACAATACTGTAACGGATCAAAAAAAAGCCGAGATGAAATAATCGATAATAACCCGGCTATCGGCTCCGTTGTCACGGCCGCCTGCTCCCGAACCCACGCCACCAGGAATAACGCTAAGACGATGTCGTCGCAGTGCTCCACGAAAAGGATCCGTTGTTGTTTAAAGCCTTCGTCTGCTGTTGAATCCTTTTCCCTTTAATTGACCGAAGAGAAATGAGTCGAGACCGGTCAGGCACTTAGTTTGAGGAAGATCCCTTCTTCTTTGGTAACGCTACATATCTCCATCTGTGCCAGCACCAGTGGTTGGACTCTGGTGGGTTGTCTGGAGTTGGCAGAGCTTGACGTACACATTTACACCCAGCCATTCCACATAGGCACATCTACGTGTAACTATAGCCGTGCCCATGTAAAGCGCAGCGACCCCAAAGCAGCTGTAGTACCAGCAGGAGTAAGCACCCTTTAACGCCTTTGTCATCGCTAGCATTTTTAATGATGGGGAAGCAGGAACTATCTTCTCCTTGGAGTTGCTTCGATGGTAAAATCCCCAGAATGACGCGTCTTTCTCTTCACCTTTGCTCCTAGTTACACTCACATTTGCCTGCATACGTTCTGCGTTCCGCGATGGGTTTCGTTGATCCAGGACATTTCTTAAGCGAACGATGTAGTGCTGCTAGTGGCAACGCAGTACTAATGTTCAAAAAGCTGGCAGCAGGAGTCAGGGGCCTTGTGGAGAGGCAGGTCAGGACCAGTTGGGCCTCTAAATAGAGGGGGGGGGGATACCCAACAAAGACGTAGACGGCATCTCAGATACTCCCCCCCCCCCCTTTTCTTTCTGTGTTCCTGTCTCTCTCAGGCGTACTAAAATGGTAGAACAAGACAAGCTTAGAAAAAGGAAACTATATGATGCTGCGTGCGACCAGTAAAGCATATTTTTTATTCTAAGAGATTACCATCATTATGACCGCGGTCGGCAGCCGAAAACAACCGGCAAAAACTCTCCTCTTCGTTTATTCAGTTTTCAACCGAACCAAAGAAAGACGCCGGATATAGATTACAGCGGGGGTCGGAAGTACATGGTAAGGAAAGTATACACATAAAACAAAGGAACTTCTGCTTGCCCAATAGAGCAGTAATCGGGAAAATGTAAGAAACGCTGTTTCAGGTGTTAGAACGAGGCTTTATGCAAGACTTCTACAAGGCACCTCTTTAGCATAAAAGGAAAGGCTTCCTAGAAGAGACCTTTGCAAGAATATGAGATCAATGAAATCAGTAGTGTTTGCCAGCCAACTCGATTGCTTCTACTGGCAAGAACTGCGTACTCGGCTGTAAGTGTGGATAGGTAGATAGACGTTGTAGTGGATACCTAGGCATAATACAAGCTCGGGCTAAATTATGTGTCAATCGATTTCATACGTCCGCTATCCAGTCATTATTGGATCTATACACGACCACTCAAGGAAAAAACGCGAGCTTAACATTAGAGGTAAACTAAACTATGGTTACCCCTAATAAAGTTTAATTTAAATATTTTTTATAAATATTTTCTTTATAATAAAAAAAAATTTCCTATTAGAAAATGCGTTCCATATATGATAATAGCGTTCCAAAGATGACATATAGAAGATTTATATTTATATATGATGAGCATTGAAAATTTGCATATCATAAAATTAATCAAATGTTTTATTCTTTTGAAAAGCACTTTTTTTCTTCTTATTCCATCATATAAAACGCCAACTCCTGCAAATTTACCTATTTAAACGTATCCATATTTCACTACATACTGTGCACAAGATTTTCATTAACTATCGGTAACCTCCAAACAATAAATGAAATAATCAGTAAACCTAAGCCTATCTATAAACGTTAAATTCTATAAAACTTCACGTTGATGGAAGGAGCTGTTCACAGATTTTTTTCCTTTTCATTTTGGTAGCCCTAGTCTTTTCTTTAACAACTACGGACAAGTATGTTGTGTATATTACAGTACATCGAGCTGTTTTATCTGCGTGCCTGCCTGCACGAAGTCCGAAAAGAAGAGGTCCACTAGAAGCCCTCTCCACACACACATGCATACACAGCCCAATTGATTGTGATTCAAGTTAAATCAGTGCACTGACTCCGTCGCGACTGCTCATGTTCATCGTTTCAGCGCCGTCTCGGCCCACCTGCCCGATACCGGTTTTCGCTTAGACCAAACCTCCTATTGTTGGCTGTTTTTTGTTAGCTTAATCGAAATAAAGCTATCTCCATCTCTGACCTGACTATGTAGGCAATTGGCTGCCTAGCAAGGATTGATCTATAATGTCATTGCTCGTCGGTGGCACAAATGCCATAAAAGAGCTGGCGCAAATGGGAAGAGCATACAAAACCTTGCTTGCAAGTATAAAAAAGAAAAGAATACCCCCAATAAAAAGAAAAGATGCCCCAATAAACGAACCGTTGTCGTTGCACACCTGCCAAATCCAGTACGGTGGCCCCATGGTCTTTCTAATGTTGAAGTAAATCTTCCGGCCGGTTTACCTGTCTTTCTTCTCAGTGATCACCACACGCTGCGTACCTGCTCAACCAAAAGGTGCGGCACTCTCTCGACGCAGAAGGGCAGCGAAAAGGGTTTGCCAACGGCCCGTAGAAGGATTGCTGGTGCTGGTATTTTCCAACTTAAGTGTATGAACAAACAACTTTGACCTCGTAACCGACCAGGACAGACATCTAGCTGGTACTAGTCAATGGAAACGATTTGCGGGGGAAAGCAGGCTTCGTTTATATACTACTATGAATGAAATGCATTTCCGCTCGATATATTGCCGCCCCGATAGATATATGCATGCAACAGTGAGCTGATAAATTTTTCGATAAATCTAACTGCCAAGTGGTTCGGGTTGGATTCGGGTCCGATATTCCACTGACTGCTTCTGTGGACATATGAAGTCGTTACTGAAACAGAATGTACCGGCATTGAGGGCACATGTAAGCTGCCAAGGCGATGAGCTGGCGCGCTGTCTTTTCAGCCACTAATCACATAGCCGAATCAGCTGCGTGTTTCATAAGAATTGGTGGTTGGTAGGAGAAGCTGTGCTATTGAGGTACTGTCTTTTCTGACTCAATTCACCCGTCTATCTATTTCTTATTCCAAGATACTCTTTCTTACCACTGGCAAACCAATCAAGAGTGTCTGGCTATCCAGATATGCCATTCCTGATCAGGCCTCCTTGTTAGAAACCTTGATGCCCAGCCAAGAATCGTTCGCCCTAGATGCAACGCGCAACGTCCATTTAATGTTGATTCGCTTACACTGGTGAAACCGGATAGTTTCAGTGCGATGATCCGGTTAAAATTGACTGCTGTCTATAGGCCTCCTCTCTACAGACAAATCATTCGGTACCAGATCCACTGCTGAGCTAGGCGCCTTTGGCCATAATCGTGAGCTATGAGCGCCCATGGCTAAACCTTAGCATAACCATCTCTCTAGATCCTAAACGGACCGGGTTGAGAAGTCCTTCACCTTACAAGCTTGCAGGTAGGTTTACCACAGCACTTCTGGCGCCAAAAAAATCCCCCAGAACAGCACTAGCGGAACAACGATGCTAAGGCTGACTATAGTAGCAGGTCCATAGCATCTAGAGTCGCAACCCATAAGGTATAATACTCTACCTAAAATTACTATTTCCCACCAACTGCCAGCCGTCCCGAACACAGCTAAGCAAGGTGCATAGCTAGGCCACTATAACTAACTTTAGAGATGTGCTAGGTCCTTTACTAGATTCGGTACATCCTGGAGTGGCGCGAAAAGCATGCCCGGTTTTCTTGGTCCGTTCGGCTACTTTCATGCCTCTTACCTCGAAAGGCTTCAACGGTAAAGCATGAGAACAACCTATTGCTTACTTCGTCCCCTAGCCAAAATCGCTGATGCGCAGTAAACGGAAGACAACTATTCTTATAGCGCCGCTTCTGCTGGCATTGACGTTATCTCTTCGGTCAGCACTGCACAGCTGCAAAACGGTCGGCTATACGGTCATGCGTTGTCGGTGTTCACCTTGCCAAAAGAAAAGAACTACCTCTAGATATCGTCTTGCGCTCTGGTGAAGCAAGTACCATTTTCCGCCGTCACCTTTCAAGTACGTTACCGTAGCTTAGCTAGAAGCAGTGGCAGGAAAGAGAGGGATGGGCAAGTGGTAAAAGCTCTTTCGCTGATGTGGGCAAAGATGCTACAGTCAGGAGCTGAAAATGAAGCCAGCAATAATGACAACAGCAACGACTCTAGCATACACTAATATAGAGCCGGAACGGTAGAGCCGACAGCCATGCTTCAGGATATGGCAGGGCTTTTCAACTTAGTCTGCATGCCAAGACCCTTTCGTTCGCCAGATCCTGCCGCTCCCACTCTCAGGGTTCTGCTTTTCTTACAAGCCTCTGTTCAGCCGTACTTTTGGCGGCAACAAAAACAACTGCTGAACCCCTTGCGGGAACTCGTTATGTGCTTCCGTCTGTTTTTCTTCGCCCCAAACCCCTTGGCGAGCGGTTCTGTTCCGCTTACGATACACCAAAGCCAGGAACGCACTGACAGTGTAGTCGACGCGTATCCCGCATTCGCCACAATGGTCCTACTGTTGATAATGGAAAATACGCATTGTTATCCGCTGGATTAGCGAAACGTATCTGCCTTCGACTATCTTCGACTAACAGAAGAAGCAGCAATAGCGGCAGCAGAAAAAAAAACGCAGATGGCGAAGTTCTACCTCTTTCACTCTCTTGCCACAGCAGCTGCATTTGCTGTAAAGTGCACGCACGCATACACACCCACGGACAGCCACACCTGATAGTATATAAAATTGTTGCCTACCATTAGGAAGAAAACTGCTACACATATCGAAAAAGCAGAAGTGGAAAAAACCGAAAGAGGCAAAAACGGAAACTGCAGGCCCGCTCACTTGATTTGTCGGTACAGCAAAAAGCCGACTCAACAAACTAAGTCACGGCGTCAAACATCTTTCGCAAGTCACAAAATGCTCCATCTAAAAATAAATGTGTGTATATATGAGTTCTTATATGTAGACTTAACAAGGGGTCTTCCGTGTCCTGATCAAAATGACCCTGCTTATATACATACTAAGATTTCCATTTTGAAGAGCAACGTACTCGATTTTGAAAGATGACAAAAATGCCTTTCATATCGACGGTCAGGGGGCTGACAGGCGCATGCAGTGAAGAAATCCTTGTGCTAATATTAAAGTCTTCCCCTCACACCATCGTCTATCATTTACAAGAAGCTCATTTTTCCTCGAGGTTTTATTGTCGTCTGCTCAATCACAAATCATATTGCTGTGTACGTACGTTGCCAATCCCGGACTCAATGCAGTTACGCGCTCGAGAAATTGCTTTGAATGAAAAAGAAAATAGGAAAAGGTACTAGCGGAGACGAAGATATCAAGAACAGCAGTAGCAGCAGCAGCACAGAATGAAAAGAACACAGGCCACCGTCTGTAATTCAGCAACGTATACTTCATCCAGTAGAATACAGGTACGCTACAACAATAGTGTCACAACAGCAGACTTGGTTGGCGCAGCAAGATCATCAAAAGTTAACCAAACGTTAAAACAGATAGAAGACAGTGAACATGAATATATGCGTTTGCGCCTGATTTAGCCTGATGCGCCGGAGTCCCTGATATAAGCGTGCAGCCTATGACCACTGTGGACGTAGTTAACCAAGACTCCGAACATGACCGCATGAAGGCTCAGATGCAACTCAAAACTACAGCAGCTACAAATTCAATAGGTCTGATTCATCCACCGGTTTGTTCGAGCTCGGACAAAATCATCTGACAAATGATTGGTGACAATGACCTGAGTTGCTTATGCCGCAACAGTATATCCGATGCTTCACATCTCACACAGACGTAGGACGTCGTTGGAGAGCGTACTGTCATCGTGCGGTACGATACCGAGGGCGATAATCTGCCTTGATTGCCGAAATCTCCCTGTCTCTAATTAGCCGCTTCGTTCGGGCTGAGGATTTCTGTTATAGCTAGCTAGTTATGACGAACGTCATAACTAGCTAGCTCAATATCAAACACAACTCAGTTGTATAACATTACTCAATATGATCTAATACAGATAGTAAAATATTTGACTAGTCGCCGCTTCGGGTATTAATCAACATCGATATTCGACATCACACGACGAATTTAGCCGTATAGAGGCAGGGATCCTTTCTTTACGTTGACTCTTACTATGAGGCTTACTGTTGTAGTAACAGCGAAACTTGTCACAATGATATACGCTACGGCGGTAGTTAGTCAAATGGCTGGACAAACCGGCTGGACAAACCAGACGGATATAAGTTCATCTTCTTCAAGTTCCAGCGTACAAAACTTGCAAAGCATTTACGTGTTTGACTAGTTTTTTCTTTGTAGGCCCTGCTGACGCCCGAGCCAGATGTCTCTCTCGGTTATTCAGCTGCGACTTTCAAAATGCTACAAAAATTGCTTGTCTGATTTGGTAGTAAATATCTTTAGTCATTCAAACGTAAGTATTGTCACACGAATACCACTTGGGGTATTCAACATGTACTATTGCAGCTGTAGAATGGTCGATCCGCAATGGCATACAGCGCATAAAGCTTTATGCGCTTTATGTTTAAGGGGTCTAGAAGTGCAAGTTAAGCTTAACTTGCACTTCTAGACCCCTCAATCTAAGTCCTGTGGCTATGTTAGCTCCGTATAGGTACCACACATCAAAAAAAACGTCTAGAAACACCATCAGTATTATTATACGATTAATTATTAAATTGAATTTTTAACTAACTCTTCCAAAAAAACTATCTTAGTGGTGGACCATAATAGCCTCATCTTAAAAACATTGGTGGTGGTAATTTTTCGGGGTAATTCAATCTCAGCACTTGGTACAGACGTACTCTGTTGAAGAAAACTACTGACCACCTTCAGTTCCAAGACAACCGTCTGGTAAGCCGATAGAATGATCCAACGATATTCTTCTTTCTGCTTGTCTACACCAAACTTTGATATTGGCGCATATAGCTGATGATGTTTATATAAACGACTCAAGCCAAATTCTTGAATACGCGTCGATTTCTTCTGCAGAAAATCACGAATGGTTTCCGAACGTTTACGTCTGCCAAGTCGTCATTAACGAAGTGTATCACGAAGGCCGCTAATCGTGCAGGAGCATCATAGCCTAGCCCTGCGTAACCTATTTAACCTATATCGGTCAATAGCAGGTATGCCTAATACTGCTTTACTTAATTCCAGGATGAACAGATTTTAGGTACCTTATATTTTTATGCATGTCGATCGAGTCAAGCCCCAAAAAATCGAACTAGGCCTCCAAATCAATCCCACCGTTTTGATTCACGTTCCTTCTAGACGAGCCTCGCATAAATTTTTCATATCCAAATAGTTTTTATATAATCATTTACTGACTCTAAGAGCAGCGTCTTCATATCAGGAACCATCTTATACCAAAGCAGGTCCGAATCAAGTATCTCAACTAATTTCAAATACTCAGCGAACTTCGATGCTAGAACAATTATCGTTTCTATTATTTCTTCATAGTACAAGAAAACAGTTTCAGACAAACGGATGCCACCTTCATGTTTTTTTTATCAAGTTCTATCTATCTATGCCGCCACTGTTATGTTACAGAGGTTACATGATTTAATTTGGCTGATTTTTGAGTACTTATTCGGTTTGTAAACGAATTATCCTAGCCATTTTGTTAGGTGATCAAAGAATTAACAGTTAATAATGGATCATCACACTACATGCACTGAATGTGACACAATCATCATGAGTATAATCATAATCACCATACTGCACGCAATGCAACCTCAGCTTATTGTGGACACTTACTCGTATGGGAGCCTGACAGGCCATCTGCCAGAGATCGGCTTGACCACCGCCTTCCCACAGCATGGCTTGCTGTGTGCTGAGGCGACCATCAGAAGAGGTCGTGTAACAAGTATAACAGCAATAATTGAAGTTCTTTTTTCCCCGTCTTCACTTATACTCTTAACTTTCCCCCGACGCTGGCATATGATTTTCAGTTGTCGTCGTCGTCGTCGTCGTCGTCAGTAGCAGCAGCAGTCGTTGGAGATGCCACGAGCTGTGCACTGGCTGGCTAGAAAAATGTTTACTAACCAACCTACTCGCCGGTCTTGTCTGCTATTAGGTTTTTCGTCGCTTCGTCATGGACGGCAGCCGCTGCAGGAACGGCAGAAACAGCACCAGAAAAACGCAGAAGAGGCGCCCGCACTGCCGGGTTCGGCCCTTAATGGCCTACGCCTGCAGGCGGCCGCTCTGCACTCGAGCCTCTTGTCCGGTTACATCCTCAGTTAGCGTTCTCTTGAGCGAATGTGGTCACCCGCTACTGACCGGCAAGAGCGGTCCACATAGTTATAATGAATGGTGACTGCACCACCAATACTGCCACGTCTCACCTTCACGCCAGCAGCACCCAACGTTACGCGTTGTCTTTCCGTTGTTGGTTATGGTTGTTGTTATGAAGAACAGTCAAAGTAGCTTCGACGGCGTTGCTTGTCTATCAATAGATTTTCCTCCAGATTTCACCGACACTTGAACTATGGTCGTAATGGTTGAAATAACAATACTGGTAGAAATTATTAATGCTTGTAATGCTACAAATTTCCACGTCTCCAAAGCTTACAAGCAGTTTCCGCGATACGCTGGCTGTTTTCGGTTGCAGCTAAACAGCTCACGCAGTGGGTTCCTTTTTTGCAGCTGTTGCACAAATAACTAGACGATGATAGCGGTAGGCAAACGACGTATCGAGCAGCTTACGCCGAAATCCTGAGGCGAAACCGTTCATGAAGCTGCTGTTGTTATTTCGAAGAAAAACTTACTGACTCCTGTCGAGCTTTTTGTTAATGCTGGATCCCTTTCGTAAGCTTATACTTTTACGGTTCGGACCACGGCTTCCCGTCTTTCCATTTAGGCCTCCGGAGTCGTATGAAACCCGCACTATCTCGAATAACGACACCCAAAAACTGTTGCCTTTTTTTGCAGAATCCAGCCTGTATCTATACGCGCCCGACACGCTTTTGCCTTTGTTGCTGTTTCCTATTACTGTACGCCCGGCCGGTTCCTCTCCATGGTCGGTAACCTGTGGGCCCCACCAACAAAATTTTCCCAAAAGTTAAGACTGCTAACCCCACCTCAAAAAACACCACTTACTTATCGTGAATTTACGGGGGTCTCCCTTTAGGTCTGCCTAATCAGGAAATCAAACGGCTCTGATTTCGTCTTACAAGGATACAGGATCAGATGAATCGGCAGATTCAGGGGACAGTATAATGAGTCAGTCAGTCTCCAGCAGGCGTCACTCCATCTGTTGGCACAGCTAAAGCTACATGAAGGTGAATTGCTTCCGTGAACGGAACGGCTCGAACGAACTACGTACAACGTCAACAAAGATGGAGTGAAAGGCCCGCGTGAACGGTTAGTCAAACCAACACGAATGGTCTGCTCACACCACTGGCTGATATCGGCTAGTTACTTCTCATTACCTTACATAATCGCTGTATACGCCGACCTAAAGCAAAAGGAAAGAGAGAAAACTGTATGTATACGAATCCTTTTATTGGGTGTCAAGACCGCTGATATCAGGGTAAGTGGTATCAGAAATGGTTGGCATATCAGACAGATAGATGCCGGTTTTCCAATTCGTTAGTGAGTTATATAAAACACGACACATGGACGGTTAAGCGAACAGTGGGGTCTGAGGATATGTCGGGTTGTCATATATATATATATATATATATATATCGAGAGTGAACAGCAACAGAAATTAAGCAACAATCGTAACTTGACTCTCTTTCCAGCTCTGAACTACACCAGGAACAAACAACACCAAAACCTCTCCGACCACTTCATTCACTTTGAAGACAATGATTTCTTTATAAAGACAAATGACGACATGAGCGCACTTTGATCACCCACCGAACACAGCACATTAACGATGCAAAATGTACATAAATACAGTCACCGAAACTTCGATCACAGACAAGAATACGTCCTTAATAATAGGACTAAGACAGTGCTATAAAAGGACATCACATTTGTGCGCCGCACGAGGATTTCAACGAAGATTTTTTTCTGTTCCTTTTCGAAATCGCGTGAGCTAACTGATAAACAAAAGACAAACTCACAAAAACGAATGTTTCACCGACAATCCTATCGTCGAACAATCATTCCGATGAAGAATTATTCTGACTGCAGGTATACATGAACAGCTTCAGGCTGACCTGCTACATATATATATGTATATATACATATATGTATAGCTTAATTGTACATATATTGGTTAGCCATTATATTTTCTGCCCAGCCTGCTAAAAGCCGACACAATGAGCCACACACGGGTACCCCTCTCCCCGTATAGAGTGCCCAGTATATTGAACACTGCCCGCTATAGCGAATGGCAACGTACTTCACTATGATACTTGAATCCTTTATTGTCTCGTTGGATCAATCAGCCAGCTTCACTACAGCACACGTGATTTTTTTCGGCGTGTTTCTGTTCTGCCTGCGCAATTCGAACTCACTTGATATATAAATATTCTACCTAGCACTGCATTGGCTTGAAGGACTCTCCTGTGTGCAGGGCCACGGCTGCTGCAGAGATCGGTACACCCTTTCTTTCTCACGCATGGCAGGTAGAGCCTCTTACGATGAGTCTTCTGTGGATTTCATTGGTCTTCACAATTGACTAACAATTACTAGCACAACGGCGACTCTGCACCGACGATCGAAACACGAGGCTCGTTTTTGAGCGGTAACAATACCCCGTTGTTTCTAGTCGCTGTGGACACCAATCACAAACCTGGCCGTTTAGCTGCTGCGGCTGCGGGGGTCTAGCAGGTCTGCACTTAAGATTGCAACCGCGCGAACCCACGCTCTCTGTCTAAACAGTGACAAGTCGCTGACGTAGCGTATCCACATTGTGTAGTAGTAAAGAAACTGACAGATAAGGTGGTGTCGTGTAGAAGGACTGCTGCTCGTAGCTTTCTATATGCGATCATATAAGTCGTTCCGGTTGGAGTATGGCAGTAATAATAAGGGGAGTAACAGTAGAGAGTCCCCACGACGTGTGCTGAAAGACACTCAAGTGCTGGCGATGCGTGCCGTGTACCCGCCCTCACCCACGACTCTGACGACAGTTTATCAGAAGAACATACAGCGTCGACCCACTCCCGTTAGGCAACTGTAGGCTGCTATAGTTGTCGCAAGCCGATGGCGCCGTCAACGTCAACAACTATTATCGCTGCCGCGGTAAATTGTGCTGCCTGCAATACATCGCTAGTTTGTGAAGACGCAGTGGCAAGCCATATACTGTAGCGCGTAGCACTGGCCAACCAGCAACCACGACGTTTACGGCGACAAACGGACCGTCGCCAGCATTACAACACCACGAATACAGAGCCAGAAGAACCCCACAAACCCGACATGCCGACATATACGAAAACGAACTTCGCGCACCCCCGAATTGGCTACCCTCTCGCTCGCAGCCCCAAAAGCAGCTAAAACCGAATAACGAATGCGCGCGCTATCTGATAGCGCGGGCTGCCACCAAAACCCGTAAGTAGCTAAGCACGCAGGAAGTATAACTACCCACTGTCGGCCCTTTGTTGCATACGCGGTTACTTAATAATGACCTAATAGGTGCCACACAAATACACACGGTTCATACTAATTATCCATATCAAGATAAGATTTACTAAGCCTCTCTGAATCTTTCGAATACTGTATTGATAGACAACAAAGCGCAAACGTTTGCTCCGCCAATCAGCTGCCTGCGTGCTATATTTGTGTTCGATAATACTATACCTGCCGGCGTTCAAAACTTGAACGAGACTTGGAACGAGCACTGCGACACCTCACCGGCAGGCTGCTCTAAGCTGATGTGTCACAAAGGATATGGTCAACTTTATATATATATAAAGTATAGCCAATTAAAGCAGTAAATAGATACGTTAGTGTACGTACCCCCGAACCCGTAGCCGGCGCGCCAACCACGTCCACGGTCACCGTAACCCTTTTGAGACCTGACCGAACAACACGCTATCGAACAGAAACTCTTCTCTTTCGAATTCCGCGCACCCAACAAGGCATACTGAGCAAACATCACCACTTCCGCCACCGTGAGCAGTACCATTACCTGAACGATCGCACCATCCGGCTATAAATGAAACTTCGCGCAATCCTCTCGACGCTGAATCTTCTACGGATAATTGACACACTTTAAATTGCAATAACTTCGCTGTAGTACGGCAGAATATTTAGAGGGCAGAAAAAACAACGCGAGCCACACTTGCAACTACTGAAAACACTCGACATCATTTCATGGTAGGCATCGTCATCTGCGTTCTCCGCTGTCTTTATTCTCCATCCCCTTTTTGTTGGTCTATGAGAGTGTTCTTGTTCTGCACACGGTCCCTGTGTTTACCACTCGGAGCAGACGCTCGCCCACGAGATTCGAAACAACGCCGGATCGCGCATTGGGAAAGGGTCATGCGATAGGCAAGGCTGATTGGGCAATCTATGCAATATACTCTTGAGTGGCCATGGGTGGCCCAGTTGCCGCGACCGCAATCGAATACATGGCGTAGACCTGTAGTTCTAGATAAGAAAAAGCGATAGCAAAACCGAATACGGGCGCTAGTTGCACCAAAGGAAAGCTGTACATCGATTTTAACAAGGGTAGCGTAGGAAAAAGATAACAAGCTGCTAAACTGATAGCGGACAAGGAACAAGCGGAAGGCTTCGTGGCCTGTCCTGTCTAAAAGGACGAAAATTCGAAATAAGAACATGTGAGAGAAACACCGAGAGCGCTTCGAAATGAAACGAAGGAAAGTGGCAAATACAGGTTTTCCAACGGAGCGAACTTTGTTACCAGTCTGTTACTATATATTATATAGAATAAGAATGCGATGTCGCCATAGCTCAAGGACGATAGAACCGGGCAAGAACAGTCAATTACTGAATGATAAGATCAACAGCGACGCTGTGCAGAATACCGGAACCGATGAATCCGTTAAAAGGCTGGGATCTCTACGTCACTTGTTAGAAAATACAATGCGATGGGATAAAAAAGTGAACGAAAGTGTGACCGTTAAAAGTCATGTTTTGTCATAAATTCTCTCATTATTACTCGAAATGGAACACATACAACTCTCACATAACATTAAAATATTTACCTCCTTCCTATAAGAGCATTGGAAATTTGGCCTGGATTTTACCGTGAAAGGCACACAGCCGATCCTGCTGGCATATCCTTTGGCCGCAAACGTAATTAAGAAGCAGTCAATTAATTTTTCCATCAATTTCGTGTCGTATGCGCTCCCGATCTATACGCGACGGCGACAGTCAGTAAGGAATCCCAAAGCTAAAGAGCGACACTCAATACATGGCTGATATTTGTGCGATCATAGGGGAGTTCGTCAGGCTATCCAATACGAAGTTGTTAAATTACTTATGGCTAGACGGACACTCAATTTATAGGCTGAGGCGACATGTCAATGTAGTGACATTGCAGCAGATCCATCATGGAATATTTATGCAATTGTAAGCTTGAAACATTAATAAGCCAAAAGTGTGTTAACGTCTGGGATATATATAGGTTGGTGCATTGATCCAGCAGCGGTTTCTTTTTCAATACGAGAGTTATACAATCCCAGTGGTGTATGCTAGGGTGGACTCTATAATAAAATATGAAAAACTGGTAACCATTTAATCTACTAGATAAATTGTGACGAGCTAAATAACCCGATAGGGAAAACGTCCGAAATGGGACCGTTTCTGAGAGAGCTACTGAAGCCAGCTGTACTAAATAACCGTCAGCCCTCTCCCCTTCCGTACAATCTATACGTGGACCGTTTCTGTCTACGTAAGAAGTGAAACACCCAACCGCTGCCCCTGTTACTTTTTTCTACTCGATATGGCTAATCACACATTCTATATGTGGAACGTACACGTTCGTATCGAGATAAGCTCTCGAAATACAACCACTTGTTGGCACGTTTAGCTCCGTCTGTTGCGTAAACATTAATGCCCTATCCGTTGCGTTTTGATCAATGTAATGGCGCCTGGCGAGCCGATGGGCGGTATTGGATGGAAAATGGGCGCATGCTGAAATTTCCTGAACGTAACCGATAGTGACAGCGTAGTTCGGATAGCGAAAAAAATGAATAACAATCTGTCTGTCAACAATGGCACTTACGATCTCAGATCAGCTACAAGTGATCAGATTCCCTTGACCATATCTAGAGCGCTGAGAGAGGTCGATCTCACAACGTCGAGCGATTGACGTACGCACATGTTGTTCGTTCTTAGAACTTGTCTATGAATTAGAATAACTTCCTTCTTTGTCAAACGCTATTCTGTGATCTTGCGTCTTACAGGAAGTATAATATGGGCGCTTACGCCAACCATAGGCACCCGGTCGTTGGTTCGAAACTGCGCAGTCGTAGACCGTTGCTCCAGCTAGTCTCTAGCCGGCCGTTACTGTGACGTCGATCACAACTAAAAACGTCTATCCGTGGTAATTTTTATATAACGAGCCCAATAAAAAGCAGCGCAAACAAAGCAGTTATATTTGTGTAAAAGATTCATGGTAGCTGTAGTGATTCGCAAAATTTCGTCGTATTATAGCATCTTTCTTTAAAAAGACACGCTTAAAAACCGCGAAAACTATTGTGATTACGCACTACCTATCTTTTCGTGCCGTATGAAGTGGCCGTTCTAACAATAGAAAACACGTTCAATCCAGCTAATATTAATATAACTATATATTATATAAAAATAATTAATACAGTATAACCTAAACTTGTGCACTGTCTTTTGATTATGACTATTACGTTTTACTAGACGTAACATCTAACGATTGTGTCAAACTTATATCTAATACATGGGATATTTTGTGAATTACGCCATGTCAAATGGTCCTGTTTCAATCAAGTTCTTTATTTATTAGGTTACCATAATAAAATTAACTGCTATAGTTAATTGACGGAATAACTTGAAACGTCTTACGCAGCAATTCAATGGTAGAGGGTGGGTAGTGGCGTAACATCACTTGCTACAAATCCACTTACAGGTTATCACCTTGCACATCGGAAACGAAAACATTTAAGGACCCAACGTTCCACTCGCGCTCTCATCTCGTATCATTGCAACACTAGCCTTGGCCACGCCGATTGAATATTTCATTTTTATCTTTAAATTCATTCTTTATACCTAATGAAGTTTTGTTACTCACCGATTTCACGGTAATCGACAGAAGGAGAGCCCTGCGCAGAATGATCGAAGTGCATTTATAGCCATGGCCAACCTTCCTCTTTAGTAGACGCTTTTTCCTTGATGCGAGGGTCTAATACTGAGGGTTCGGCGACATTAACCCAGCCGATTCCGTAATATACCGAAGCAACAGTCCATAGTTGCCGGAGCTGATCATAGTCGCGGATTCATTATTAATGATCAATTTCGCTTCGTACATTGTCGATAGGCAAGTGTGTCTGGTGGCGCGCGGGTGCCCGGCATCGTTTTCCTCAACACGTTAGCTGATGCTGGTATTAAGCTCTACTTAGTAAAAAAGAGATGGTCGACGCTGGAAATGTGAACTTTTTACAGTTTTGAAAGGATTCGGAAGATAATAGGTCGGAACGTATTGCTCGTAATATCGAGTTTAACGGGTCCACTTGCTCGCAGCAGCGCCGAAAATCGTCTCCCAAAATATACTAGGTATATCTTACATAGTATTTCAGATTGAAGTTGGAATACTTTCGAGCCACTTTAATGTGAAATGTAGTGGGTCTCGCTCCGATGGAACTACTATCCATACGGCCAAACTACTCGTCATTAAATTAAGCTGATGATGGAAACAAGAGGACGACAACGAAGGTCACTATCGCTTCTTTTACAGTATATGCGTCCCTTTAGAGGGTATATATTCAAGCTTAGCATTTTTCTCTTTTTCTTCTTCATATACGCTCATTTAAGCTACGCTACATAGCATCCGTTGTCATTTCTGCGAATCTCGACATTTCGACAATCATTGAAGCAATCCATAAAAAAAAGATCACTTAACTTCGCGAAAAGAAGGGAGAGTGACGGATTGTGGGTTAGGTGTTTTTGCACTTGGCAACTCATCGAAATAGAGGTGCCTTGGCCGAAGCTAAAGTTGTTATGGGCTTATTTTATCTTACTTCTAACCTATAACGCTAATAGTTAGTTTTTTTTACATCTTGACAAAACTTTCCTGTTTTTTTTTTAAAAAGGCCTATTTTCCCTGCTGGACACTACGTCGGACAGTAATGTCACAGCAAGCAAATGACCGGTATATAAATGAAGTAACATTTCGTAAACAAATCTGTTTTAAAGTACTCAGTATTTTCTCATCTACATCCCAGCACATTTCGTAGTTGTGCATTATATACATGAATAGCCGGTACGCAACAATATAAATAGCTATTATATACTTGTAGATGATTTTAGTTCGGGGTTCCGAGGCCCAGGTGGCTAAGGCGTATCGTCTGGGAGTGCATAGCGATGATTACCAAAACAACAAGCGTGCTGCCACGCTAGCTCAAATCTCAGCAAATTTTGCAAAAAAAATTAAAGTATTAAAGTTAATAGTCGTCTGCATGGCCTCCGTGCCGTTTCATAAGTCTGTTACGGAAATCCGAGATGAGAAAATCGGGACCCACTTCTAGTTCCGAGTTCTGCTAGGGCCAAGACATTTATGCTGCACTTACGGATAGATAGCTACGGGATAGATTATACAGACAGAATATATACTACACGTAAAAATGGTTATATTGGTTTTACTAGCACATCAGCCATCGTACATCGTTGGCTATGCCACGGCATTCACGTCTTTCGCTTAAATTCTGTTGAAACGGGGCTCATTTACTGATGCTCCTAAAGGAACGTCAGTTACGGCCTTTGCGGTCCATATAATGAACTTAGTGGTCTGGTTTATGAGTGTCCATGGACAGATTCTACCCAGCGCGGCAGCCAGCGGTTGCACTTTAATAGCCATGATTTAACTGACTCTGAGCTTCGGCTGAGTCTTGTTGCGCGAGTCCCCCAGCAGTAAAGTCACTTGGATGGCTGATTACAATTAGAAGTTATTGTTAGTTGCAGCTGATTACCGCCTCTGGCGCTACCGCTAACTTCCTACAAAAATTCGACGAATTACCTTGACTAATATCAACAAGCGGGTGAGGTCGTCCCTCTTACAACTTCGCAGCGTAATGGACGTGCAGCGGCGTTCAAACGTACGTATCCTCCTCGAGCCAAGCCAATAAATTGAGCTCGGAAGTAGACCACGAAGCCTGACCTTGCGCAGGTCTCGCTTTGAATTTCGATGCGTAAGCCCGCGTGACGCTTGATATGAAGAACTCCAAATACGAGACTGTTACGATGCTTCTTTTTTGCGAATGTGCGAGCTGATGGACGTTGGATGATTATACAACCGTTCACCTGTTGCTCCTTCGGCTATGATCAAGGTGTAAACTATACAAGTGAACTAATGTAAATACTACGACAATACATGCTTTAAGTAAAGAGTGAAACGCGTCTGGATACGAGACCATAAAATTATGTGGTTGTGAACTAGTTTTCGGCTAATTGTGAGTCGTTGGGTAATTGATGGTTGAAATTTTCGACCTGACCCGGTAGCAAGTAAAGCTTGCCCGATTTTAAAATGGGCAACAGCAAATAATAACATTATATATGAACCGAAGGCGAATAAACCTCGTTTCTATTTCTAAGTTAACTACAGAAAAAATCAACCAAGTAAGGTACTAAGAGGCAAAGGATCCACGAAAATTTACTTCGCTGCGCATAAAAAGCCAAAAGACTAGGTCCTGAGGAAACTTCCCCGCAACAAGTTATGGACAGTTATTAATTTGATGCAATTTTATTTTGATATAGTTGCGCTGATTTGGCAAGCCGACGTCCAAACAACCCAAGTGTCACAATCTTTATCTTTGTTCGTAACAAACCAGGTGGACATTTCGCTGATGTAGTGTTTGACTGACTGCGTGTTTCAAGTTTTCCCTGTGACTTTTGACCCTCTGGTCATGATCACCACGAAACGGAGACCAGTTAGATTATAGTTCATGTGAGAGTGAATTCTAAAGGGTTATAGTGGTGTCCAACAACACAAAATGAAATATCGGACTGTTTAAGCGAACCACGGTCGGCAGCTGCTGGTAATCGTTTGTCGTGCTGAGTTGGAGGGTTTTTTTAAATCATATTAGAATGTGTGTAGGTGCCCAGATTACACGGTCTAGTGGTACATATGATGAGATAGATTCAGTACATTGTGTTTACTAATTAGAACAATAAGACAGAACGCTTTTGGATACATTAAAAAGCTTATAGCATTGTGTAAGTAGCATGTAGGATTTCCCTTTGAGTTTATTCTAATCCGACAAGACGACACGTAAATAAATTCATTTGTTCCAGTCTTCGCATGTTCTCTTTTAATTAGTACTATATTGTATACGTGTTAATATATAATGTAATCCTAAATCGTTTGAGCGCCGTCTCTTTGAGCTTTTTTCTATAGAGATTCTCTGTTCTGCTCTCGTCTATGGAAGTATAAAGGCTGTTTGTGTAAGCTTTGCCCATTTTTCCATCAACCGGCTGCCAATGTGAGCCTAATCAGGTACAACTTTATCAAAACAAAGCAATAGACGAATTTTCTTTTCAATATAGCATCATGTGAAGTATTAATATTCATGTCGTGCGCGTTTTTCGTCAGGCTTTAGCCGACGAAAATGCCAAATAGCCTGGCTGACCTCTCACCCAACGGGTGAGTACGTATCAGGCCGGTAAAATTCTCGTTGTGTTTTGTAAGATTCTATCATACGGATCGAGCGCTGGTATTCAGCGGATCCAGTCCCCCGTTGTAGCACTATGATACGATAGTTGTGCTGAATGTTTCCGTTCGTATTCTATCCGGGAGAATTGTTGTGATTCAAGAAGATCAGTAAGATATATTTTCAAAAAATGAGCAGACGATACGATCCAATAATCTTAAAGAACGAGTCACAATACATACAGAGAGATTCTTACTGGCAGAGCCGTACACACACACACGCTCACATTTGTGTTATATGTTTATCAAAATACAAGTACTACCAAGTCACCATAGCTAATTTAATTGTATCGATACTATAATTATTCATTTTGTTTATAAATATAACAGCAGAAGACGCATAGTCAAGTAGCTCAAATAACAGTGTTTTCATTAACTGTATTAATTTATGGGATGCAGTTCAAAATAAAGTTTAGATCTACGTAAGTTCGACATAGTTCGAGTAAATATACTATTAATTTGCATAAAATATAATTTTAGATATATGTTTTTAGTCCAAGGACGACGCGCTGAGTACCCTGTATCAGTTGCTTATCAATAGTATTACATATATTCTGCGGAAGCAGTCCGTCTTTCGACGTCCTTAAACGTTGACCGTGGTTAACGTAAACTATGCATGCTGGATCTTATGATATAATATCGTATGTCTAGTGTTAGAGACATCACGGTCGATATCCTATTCATCAGATACCTTCCGATCTAGCTGCATTTACTCGGTAGCATTCCAGTTGCATATATAGTTAGAAAACTATTCGAATTTTAAAAAAATAAGGAAACTTCTGAAGTTACGGATGCGGTCCTAGATGTGGACTGCTGGGCTAAGTAGGCTCTCGCGCAGAACAACAAATAGGCTGAAAACACAACAAACATTTAGTGGTTTTTAGCGATGTGAATGAGTGCATCGTCTCTGCTTGAAGATATACTGTATAAAAATTACAGATAAAACGAAAGAAAACATAACCAGCTTGAAGTTTGGATGCTCCTGGCAACGCAGTCGACAGGCATTATTCTTCAGACAGATGCTAACATACACTACAGATATTAACGACGTATATGTGCCTGTAAAAGTTAGCATAGTCGAAGGACAAAACAGAGCCGTTATCAGCTGAACGCCTTTCAAAGGCACGTGTGTACATATGTGGAAGCAGAACTCCGATCAAACCTCTAACAAGGGCAAGTTTTTAATGCTATACATAAAAATAGCTGACTTTGAATACTTGTTTGTATAGGATGAATTGTTAGCAGTAATAAGTGCAACAAAAAGAAATGTATGTTCGGCTTATTAATAGCGAATAAATAGGACGTCATCCTGAACCTCATGCAACGACGTTCAATTTTAATTTGGTTAGTATACAATTAATCGCGCAGGACAATTAGCTCGCCATTTTCTTTTTTTTTCGCCACATACACATAAACCTTCTTATTTGTAAACATTTTTCTACATAAGCATATAACTACGTATAAGTAGTTTAAACAGCGGGATCTACTTTTTTTTTTTTAGCTGGACATAAAATTCTGTACGGGCCTATTTTTGCAAGGTGCTCGAATATGCTTAAATCTTGAAGAACAATGTAACTATACTTGTTAACCGGGCTAGAAAAGGATACCTTCGTTAACTTTGAATTCAACTTATAAATAATATTATGGGACCCTCAGCGATCTACAGCGGTTGCTAGATAGCTAAAAACATTTAGTTAAACAATTACTCGTATACGCATTGCTTGTATATGCATTGCTCTTATAACTGACAACTTATTTTGTCTTTTTTTATTTAAATAAATATATATTGTGTTCAATTTCAGGGGGCAAGGTAACTTTCTTTATTTTGCCCTGTGGATTTGCCCTGCGAATTGGGTTAAATGCAAATGTCTATCGACATTAACTCTATAAATGCATTAGAGTATGTAAAGCAAAATACACTCTATTAATGACGTTCGTGCAGCAAGTTACTGCTGTAACCCTACTTAAAGTATTCAAGATTGATTCAGTGCAAACGAACATGTGAAAATTTCAGAATTAAAATAAACGCGAAGAAAATACCTAATAAAAGGAAAAAAGGAGTAATCTGAACAAAAATTCGAAATTTTCAAGTGTAGATCAAGAAGAAAGTTCCAGTTTACGTAGGGCCTGAACGTAAAAAAATCCGAAATAAAATTAGAAGTACGCCAGGTAGGTAACACTCGGGAAAGGATCAGGGTTCGATCAGCTGAGAACACCGGGAGAACTGATCCAATAAACTGAGCAGCAGAAGCAAAGTCAACAAAACTGGAATATACACATGAGAATAGTTCGGTCGGGAAAAAGAGAAGAAACACGGGGAATTCTGTAAAAGATTGTCAGCTTCTTTGCTTCAGAGATGTTACATATCTTCCAGCAGTGAGCCGAACGGCTATACACGTGGAACGAATAATGCGTGGAAACGTATAAAGTAACGTTGTATGTTTTGTTTCATATAATTCATATTATTTCAGTATTTATTACCAATTACGTAAAGTTCTATATTATACATTAAGTAACATAGAAAATAATGCTAGCTCACTAATTTCGTGTTACTTCCTAGAAGGTGTCATTGAAGAACTCTACTTACCGCAGTTCCCTTTTAATGGTAAGCGAGTACCGGATAAATACAGAAATTATATTTTTTTCATTAGGGAAGTCGCTCCGATCGAACGTCACTGTTTTATGCGGTAAGGGAAACTAGATTCGTGAATTTTCCTTTTAAGTTTCCTTAGTCGAACGCTGGGTGGCATTATAAGGTACAAAAATTTCAGTGGCCGCTGAAAAATTAAAATCTACGAAACGCTATTGCGAAATCGGCATGTTGCTTAAAATTCATCAAGATAACTAAGTCAATTCTATTATGAAAGAGTATATATATGTAATTCGCTTCTTAAGAAACAAACTTCAATCGAAAAAACAAATCGAAGACTTATTATATTATATCTTATTATAGTTATATCAATTTTTTCTGTTTTTATTATAGTTATATGACTTTATTGGAACATATTATATATTTATGCTAAGGACCGCAATGTATCTTCCTAGTCCATCACTGCTTATATGTATGCTTACGAACGATTCGCATCGTATAAAATGGTTTGAGGTCACTGAGGCTTGTTTCGTGGTCTGTTGATGAAACTTGAAGTGTCCATATTGTACAAAAGTGCCACAGAAAAGGAGCTGCATTAAACCATCTGGCATGGATCTTGGACGTGTTTCTGACGCCGCCTCCATATCTCACTGATACGATAACGGTGACGAATCTGTTTGTCTGGAGATTTAAAACATACATACATTGCATAAACACTATAGGGGAAATTCACGAACTCAGTCATCAGTTGTCCGAACAACGTTTGTCTACGCTCCAATTCCGCTTTCAATGGAGAGTTTTGACCAAAGCATCGGGTCACTTGGACCTTTGACCTTCCAGGCCAAGAAGTGACCCATCCAACAATTAGCACTGTTCCTCACCGGTTCAGCTATGATTTACTAGATCGCTTAGGTTACAGTGAAGGTTTTTCTCAGACAAAGAACGACGACAGCCCTAAAAGCCGATATCTCTCTCCGTCGTTTATTTTCACGATCGAAACAGAGCGTGCGGCGGAGCATAGAGCTCGAACGAGGACTAGAAAAAGCCTATAAGCATACAGGGTAACAAGGTACAATTGAATGTCTATTTTATTGAAAAAGAGGTTAGAATAGCCGATTACCATGTGAAGGATGTAAAACAGATGCGCCATGTGGATAGATTGCCACTAACTTGCACTCTCGCTATCCTGCGGGCAATATCAGTTGCTATTTAAGTTAATCGTTTAGCCGAATCCCAAAAAAATATGGACGTATATGTACGTTTATTGAAGATCATTAATTATTCATAAAGTCACATAAAACACATGTAGCATGAGATGAAACAGTGATTCAACTAGGACACCTCTGAATGTAGGAACGGTCCCTAGTCTACCAAGGACAATGTTTTGTTAACGAAACAGTGTGAAATGGACGTTTTGAAACTTCTAAGCACCGACTGAGTAGAAACTTAAATGTTTCAATTCTGGCCAAACGTATATATGATGCGGTGGCATAATAACACTTAGAAAACATGAATAATAATAATAATAATAACTCAATAATTATCCGTATTACTAAGCAAATAGAGACAAGTCATCGATATAAATTGTTCTTTAAACGTGCTATACATTCGTATACTGACCAAATAGACTTCGATTAGTAAACATTGGCTGTATAAACTAAATTTTTTCGTTTATACTGCGTCTGGAACAGAACACGTTTTATCTGGCAAGTGTGTAGAAATTTGCCCGTTGCATGATGTGACGATGAGATTAATTTGGCACGAAAAAGACTCATGTTTATACTTACTTAGAGGTGTTACTATGCTAAATTATATATATAACCAATCACTCTGCTGGAGAAGAGTAACTGACAACCCACGACTACTGAGAGGCTGGCTAGAAAAACTCAACTGCTGGGCAAATTGTTACGAGTGAATTAGTGATATTTTAGCAATATTGCTAAATACCACTTCTTCCTCGTATTACTACACGCAGTATCCTTAAAGGCTTTTGCTCTGTCCTTAGTTTCTTGACGCTTATTTGCTAGCCTCACGTCTATTGAATTACGGCTAGATACCTACACGTAGAACTATGTAATTGACCGATGCGGGTCTCTTAGATAGCCTATCTTAATTTACGTTCCTCCTATTATACAGTCATCAGATGGCCGTCGCATAGCCGCAATTTAGTTTCGATTCAGGCCCAGTGGCAATGAATCGCTTTCTAAGCTTCCCACTCCCGCTACATATTACCAATTTTATTGAATTGTCAAAGATGGCAAAACGAAAAAAGACATAGGAGAAAACTAACACTAATTCTATACATAAAAACATATTAATAATAAGTAATAACGTATGCATAGTGAAATTTTATTAAGAAGCTTTGATTCAGACGGTACTGATTCAATGAAGAGCGCACAACTGTTGCGCCTTGACGGCACTGCTTCTTCTTTCGCCGCTGACTCGCCATTTTGTAAATATACGTACGCGCTTCATCTCAGATTTATTCACAAAATGACTGGATAATCTACGTCAAACCATGACCCGTTACTTTTCATTTCTCGTCACTATGTTGCCCTTACACTGGGCCCTATTATTTAATAGGACAAGTCATTTAAATAGGTTCTGTAGAACGTTTGGTGTATCCGTTACGCAATTTACTATGGCAAATGTGACATGAAGGAGCAGATAGAAAGTTCATAGCAGTGTATGGTTTAGTAAACAATAAAGCAACATAGCCACGGTGTTATAACAGACAATTCATCAAGATGTCCTTACGCGTTATTACTGAAAGGTTTAATAATAGGTTTGAACAAACCAAATTAGCTGTCAAACATCCATGTTTTAACGTAAGCTACCACATTAAGTTGTCTAACTGTGCGGATCATAAAGTTATCCCAAGATATTTTTATTGTCACATAATATGCGAAATTTCCCTATTCCGTCAGTGCTGAATAGCTAGGAGCACAATATTCACTATTGCATCAAGTGATGTACCAAAATGAACTGCCAACTTTCCTTCTAGCTTAAGGGTGGTATGATACGATAGGCCATTGATAATAGTTTGCCATGCGTCACGCCAGAAGCAAATACATGGGGCTTGTTTGTTGCCTCGTTAGGGCGACGTGAATGGCTTAGACGAGGGCATAGGAACGCTATCTTCGTTGTTCTAGTGTTCGCCAAATGCGGCGTCAAGTCTTCATATAGTGCATAAATTATCAATAAGCACGGGAACAGTTGCTGCACAGCGTCGTCAGCAGGACAATGACAACACAGGACACTGGGGTTGATATCCTTGTCGCGTGACATGGCGTTATACACACATGGCACAGTTAGCAAGGTCTATTCACACTTAATACACAGCACTTACATGATGCACATGGCCGCACAGCATAAAAAATGCTCGTATATATATATATATATATATATCGAAAAGAAAAAAGCTACATTACACATTGCTGCGAGCTCGGTATAGAATTGAAGAGAGTATGAAGAGAGCTAACCACATATATACGCATGGCTACAAATTGTTGTTGTTAGTACTTCTGTTATTATAGCACAATGTTATTTGAGTCCATAACTATGAACTATTTCCATTATTGCCTAACCCCCAAGTAAAGTCTTGAGCAAATAATGAATTGGAGTAATTTACCGATTTTTCATTCATTAGAGCGCAGATCAATTCTACTCATCGAGAAAAATATATGCTTTTTAGACGGGGACAAAAAGAGGAACAGCGGGCATACTACTACTACTACGCATTTGAAGCGACCTGGCACCAGCGAAGTCCGTAGCTAACTTCACTCATGTAAAATACCCAGCGTTTTGGTAACGGCTGGCTGGTATCACAACGCCACCAAAGATGGCCATCCGTAACGAAAATTCGTCGCAGATGCTGTGAGGCAGGTACGCGGTGTTGACAACACGTATGTTCGAGATCGCTACGCAACCTCACGGTGCAACTGCCTGAATAGATGAGCCCTAGTAATCCTCATCTGCTTTCCGCTCTAAGCCGCGCACGACGATAAGCTTGACTCGTAGCATATGAAAAAAACTACCTTAAATACTTAGAAATAGACACATCCGCACTCTGTGCAATGGTATTGATACCATGTTCACAATAATTTCCTCTTGCAGCAATAACTGGCCAAAACGTGTATTAGAAAGTGACACCGAGGATATACCTTTTTCCTCATCTGCCGATCGTGTTAAAACGATAATAATCTTACTGCTAATATATGAGTAACTTAAGTTCCTTTTTGCTCGCTCACCATTCTCGACGAGCAAGTTACGATAAAACATTGACAAAAAAAAGGTACTCATTCGAATACAACTAATGGGAACAAGCCGTTTCATTCAGTAACGTTTTTGTTGTAGAGAGGTACGATCTCGCAGAATTAATGACGAATGTTCGTGTTCGTGTTTAGATTAGCTGTTGTGTATCAGATTCGAGATTGAAAAGTTGATATTAGGTATACATTTAGGGTAAAAATCAAATGCTTACCTTCAATGGCCTAAAATTAGCTCGTCCTTAAGAGAAACTAGCGGATTATTGACAAACACCTAGTTGGAATTTTCCTTCTCATAACTTCCGACAGTTCTGCTGATAAGTAAATTGTAACACTGATAAAAGCAATCATCATAGCGCTGGTCCGACGCAGAAATCAAAATCCTTAAAATCCTGTTTTACTACAAATGTTATAAAGTTGCATCGCTAGTGCCACTTTCGACTTGACAGCCACGCTTTTTATCAAGTTCTCCACACAGGGCGATACGGTTACTAGTTATATAATACTACGGGACTGCATAACTGGTATTACACAGTTGTAGGAAATAAGTTGGCTGACCAAGGTTGAACGTGCGTCGAAATCATTTCTAGAACGGTGACATTGGCTATGTTCGTCGAGGCGTTATCAAATGAACCCATCTGTCTCTTATAAGATCATTATTCAAAAAGTCAAATGTTAGTAGCCGAGCTAAATTGTATAAATCAGCTCTTGGTAACCATTACTTTAAGCTTAGATTTAATGACGTTCGTAGAAAATGGGTCATCGATCCTAAAATGGTTGAGCTAAACGGATATCTAAGCGACAATTGCGTGCGGAAGAGGTGTGGATGAACATGTTTCTATATCAGATGTGCTCGAGCGTACCGCGTCAGACAGTCATGATATTATTACGGGTACGATGCTCTACTGTTATATATGACATTAGTGACATTTTTACTACTAATAGTTTTCAAACTAATTTGATCCGGTTCCTCTGTTCTATTGTTTCGACTTATTTGGCCAGCGGGTACTTCAGAACGCCTGCACGACATTTAAGCGGAGCAATCCAGATCTATCTAAAACACCCGAATGCATTGACTGTTGTCGACAAGTTCCTGTCGACTTGGTCGGACTGGGCCTGATTTGAGGTCAGGTACGATACGACGAAATTACAGTATATACAGGTACATACTTCGGCCCACAGGGATGAAGTCGACGACGCGTAACGAAAACTGAGAAGGGGAGACTTCCTCTGCTGAGTGACAACGCTGCTTAGATCGCGGTTCCGACCCGTCCAGTAGCATGCGGGGGAATGATGGCTCTCGAAACGAAGACGTAGGAAGAGCGGTTAGGCCATGGCAATGGTGAGGCCGGACGCAAGCATTAGAGTCATTGTCGTGACGCGGCACGCCGAGTGCAGCCGCGGCAGGACTAGCAATGGCAACATCAGCTCAAGCCACAACACCGACGGCTTTACGGCCGTACGAATCACTCCAACGTAGTGCATACACATTAAATTGAGACACCGTTTTGTCTAATTGACTTGTCACTCCGGCAGGTCGATGCGGCCTCCACACAGTCACATGACTGGGTAACGCTACGAAAGAAAACAAATGGCGTCGCGTTATCTAATTCTGTATCCAACATGAGATGAACGGAACCACTTCTACTGAGCTACTACAGTATGTACATGACGAGCAAAATGCATAGGTGAACTTTACGTGGGGCCGAAATAAAGACCAATCAATGACCGGCAGAGATTATGTTGAAGCTCGTACTGATTTTAAAGCCTGTTTTTAAAGAATCAATAGGGTGTATACTGGTTCATTCTGATACGTCGTACAGCGTTGCGTATGGCTGCGTTTTTTTACGCTTTTTCCTTAAATCGGCTTTCGATGATGTTGTATTGTGACCCATTATTTGTCAAAGGGTTTTTCGTGTTTTACGGCCCGTGTTTCGGACGGCTGGTCCCAGCCAGCACGAAACAAAAGTGTACCAACCAAAAGTACCGGATGTACTCCAAAGTTATCCCACTACTCTACCAGCCGAACTCATTATTTTCTAGCGAAAATGAAACGCTGCTAATACTGACAAGTAGTAAATGCGTACACGCAAAGAAGGAAAAGCGTATAAATCTTTTCATCTTTATAAGATTACCCCACTGCATACAACACGTAAGTTTAGACGTTCTGCCAGTACCTCACGGAACTGTTAAGTACCGGCCAATAGATTTACCCATTCAAAATGAATGAAGTTCGTAATGTGATTTAATTGATTTTCTAATGCCCTTTTCATTGCAGATTAGAATAGCTCGATCGCCTCTGATCTTCTACAAAAACCAAAAAGGCTAGCAATTGATTAATCATACGTAAGTACGATTTAAAACTAGTTTCTATTTGTACGCCGGTAAATTTCTTTTTCCATTTACGTTCACAAACCGATCCGGAGCGCTTTCTAAGCACATAATACTGTATAATTTTCTACCTTCTTTTGAACCTATCAAACGCTGCTGTAGTGGTAGCTGCGTATAGCTAGACTTAAACATAGCCATAAATTCATTCTTTCGACTAATTATATACTGCATTTTGTGCACTAGGTCTATTGCCACGTGTTTCGACCTGACGGCGGACACGGCGTTGAGGAAGAGCATTACATTATTTAGAACTAGCTTTTTCATGTACGACCTCACTTCAAAACCATTTTATATGCTTACCCCTCACAGCTGTTCTGTTATTGATTTAAGCAATAATAACAAGCAGCGCTAGTTTATTTTCCCGCTTGATATGATGTTTTATCGATAATTTTACCAATTAAATGAATTACCGACAATGCCAAAGACGGCACGTACTTGAAGCTAATTTCGCAGAATGTAGCTCTATCCAATGCAAGATTTACCAATTAGTTCATCTGTGTCTAATTACTATGAATTAATTAAAAAACAAAACAAAAAATATATATACAAGTTCATACCCAGATCTGAATAATAAATAAAAACGTTTACAAGACGTTTGGCATTTTTCAGCGATTTTTCGAAATTATCCGGCACGCGAATAATGGCCCGTAATTACAACAGCTAAACCCTTCAACATATGTTTGTATAGCTTTCTGACGCGTCATAATAAAGGTTCATTTATATATTTTTAATCCAAAACTGTAGCATTCAATATACGCGTCATCAAACGGTCGATGACTGATGCAGTGACGTTTTTTATTGGTTTCAAGTCGCTTGTTCGGTACGTATCTTTAATTTATTCTTAGGTCATTGTTCACAGAAAACAGAATAGGAATCTTTCGAACACTTTTGGACTTTTAAAGCAACGATACATGTAAATGGATCTTATCGAAACGTGCTTTGCTCGTATGTCATTCTGGAACTAACAAGAGTGTATCAATTGGCGTTGATTCTTGGTCGATAGTGGAAGGACAGACATGGTTCGAGAGGAATATATTTGAATTTTAACGTTTTTATACAAAAGATGTTACCGATCAATACTTTAATAGATCTCGAACGCGACGTTTTTATGAAAACGTCGGATAACCATAAAGTCTGTCGTGTTCCGGTGTCTGACCGCCTAAATCAGAACCCTCGGGGTCGAGAAGCAATTAAACGCCGGCACTAGCTTAAGCGCACCGCTGTCGAAGTCCATAGTTGATGGTCCCTAATGTCTGGGCATTGCAATTTGTTCGCTGCGTAGTTTCTAGATTTTTTTCAACCCTCATGCAGACCCTGATCAGCCGGGATAATCTTAGTGGTTCCATTTTTAGATGCCTCACTCAGAAAGACCTCACTTCTCAGAAGGAACGCTGTACAAGTAAGTTTTTGTTGGCACAACGAATTACACAGAATTTTCTGCTGAGGCCAGCCGACGTCGTCGGCGGAAGCTATAACTCTCGACTGCGTTAAGCGTTTGGCAAAGTCAACCGGTTCTAGCTATATCTCTGCATTCATTCTCAAATACGGTTATTGTTTTTGCATGCGGCATATAATCTATTTCATGTCTTCAAAAATTACGAGAGCTCGCTATCGGCCGACGTTATTCGATTCAAAGAACAACGAAGTTCGTCAAAAACGTTATGCCCGTCGCATTACCGCTTAAACAATAGCTATTAAACGTATGTTACAAGAGTTAGGCTTTCTTTTGAATGTTTACACAGTATTGTTGACTAATCTACGGAAAAACTAACCTACTTAGGAGGTTCCGCAAAAATCTGACTACGGCCTTCATCGGCATTTTATTCCATTACACCACAGGAACTCTAGATATCCATTCGAATGTAGATGAATACATACATTTTTCTATTCTTGTTCTCTCGGCTGGGGACATTTGCGTTTCCTGATTTATGTTAACGCTAAAAACCTGTCCGTCCAACATAAGCTCATTTTACTATCTAATAGCGTGATTACACATGAAGTCGTTTACCAATGTTTGCTGGGTGGTCGCGCGTTGTGTCAAGCAAAAGGTTCTTTCTATTTGTTCATCGACTTCAGCCCTTGTCGGCCTGATAAACCGGCTGTACGATATAGATAATGGAAGGTTTGATCGGACTCCTTGTAGACGCCGCAAAGGGCCAGCCGCAACAAGGAAAACGACGAAAGACCACCGGTATCAGGCCGAAACCGATAAAGATTTAATACAGTAACGCTTTTTGGGATTTCATAGGCTCTTGGAAGCTTCACGATGTCAACCTAAATACGCCATGTATAGGTTTGGTGCATATATTAGTTACATGATATCTGCTTGTTGATTCACATCGCTTTATATAGATACGCGCACGAGGTGTATTACGTGGCACCAACATGCATGAAAAGTACGTGAGCAAAAATGTGGAGCACATCGATGATGACTATGTATTTTCTTTTTGTTTTATCTTTGACAAACATTGTAAGCTGTGTCAATAACTTATAAGACTGTTCCTGTAGAACATCTATATAAAGAAATTGGGTTACCGCAATATACTATTTAGGTGGGAATGCAGGCAGTACTACGAAATGGTCGGTTGATCGAAGTTTATCACTCCGTAGATAGATAAACCTCGTGCACGCTGGGTACTTCTACTTCATGAGTTCATTAAGTGAGTACAGAACTAACAGCAACAAAGTAAGGCTGAGAGAGCGAATTCAAAGTAACCTTATTAAGTGCAATAAGAATAGAAGGGTTAATAATAATAACGATGATAATAGGGTTAAAAAAATAGTGAGCGTAATAAGTAGCAATGGTATTGTGTGTTTGCTTCGAGATCATATTGACAACGTATTGTTAGTAATTATTATAATTATTCTATCTAATGCCTTATATACTCAAAAGTACCAGATAACTGAGACATTTTTATTCATTGAAACTGCTTTGAGCGGAAATCGGAAAGGCTTAGAAGAGATACAGGTTGATTAAAACGACCTATGAGTAGTTATGGTAGCGTTGAAGGCACTCACGCTAACAGGCATTACAGCAAGGCTGACGTGCTTACACTGCGCATGACGTTGAAAGCACGTACGAACCTGCACAAATTTGAAGCTACGAAAATAATGTGCTCAAGTAATAAGAAATGTAGAAAGCTTATATATGTACAATTTACTGTGAAAACCGTCAACGTCACCGTACACTTGTGTGTATTCCATAATGAATGTGTTTTAGTCAAGACAGCTTTTTGAAATAGCGCGGTTTCTCGGGATGGCACAGCTGTTGCACAGGTAAATTTTGAGGGCTTTTGTGTACGCTTATGCGATGGGTGTACTGAAGAGTTGGTGTTCAGTTTTAGAAGTAAAACGAAGCCATCTGTCAAGTTAGTTAGAAAGAAAAGGTATCGATGAAAAATTACCCCGAAAGCATTTTTCTTTGAGAACTTCTACCTCTCGAAGTTTTCTAGCCGACCTTTCGCTCAGCTTCGTGCCAAAAGGCTATTTTAATACCAACGAAAACGAGCGCATCGAACAATGATATGAACAATGCGTCTACAATAGCTATCTATGTAATAGGGAATACATCTGTATTACTTGTGTTGGTGTAGATCGTTTCAAGAGCTCGACGATGGCTAAAATATGTCCTACTCACAATGTTCGAACGAGCCAACTAACTTAGATTAAATAGTAGAACTGAAAGGATATGTTTAAGGATAAATCGCATAAATACCTAATAGTGTTTTGCTGACATGCAAATAATTGATTCTTCAAAAAATCCAATGGTATGCCTACTCAAGAAACTCTGCCTCTATTTTTGTTTCTATTCGTGCACACGCAGTCGTTGGTAAGGCCTCTGTGGCTACGTTAAGATAAATCTGGTAGCGCTCGTTTGGTAGGACACGCTTGGGTGGCATCAGTTTAAGCAACAGTAACGACGGCTATTCGCAGTTTCGATTTGCAGCAATAGACACTTCCTCGCACTGACCTGTGCATCTACCTTCACTTGGCCTGTTCCATTCTGCAGTTTCACAAGGTTGGACGCCTGTTTATTTTTCGGCTGGCGTCCGTCCTAGCAACGTTAACTAGCAATAGAAGCAACAGCAACAGCTGCAGCAGCAACAAGCCTGACATCGGCATCAGGCTCACCTTTGGCGGCAGGTCCGTAAGGGCATCACAGTTCCTTTCGGGCTGTCGTCTGAAGGCGTCGGTAGTGGTATCGTATGCGCCGCTTTCCCGGCCTATCGGAGGTCGCTCGCCATACACCTCGAAGGTCTAAATCGATTCACGTCGGGTTGGGCGGTTCTCTTTGCCACATCAGCGGCAACGGCAGTAAAGCGAGAGTAGATAGCAACGCTTGACGACTCTGTGCTTGTGATCCTTCCCTTTTTTACGGGTGTATTTGCCTATCATACCCGAGAACGACACACTTGGACAACAGCGAACTACTAGTGAACGCAGCAGACTACACGCTCAAAAGTAAGTCAAAAAAGTAGTACACGACTTTCGGTCGCGTTTGGTGTTTGTTTCAAGCAAAAAAAATAGGGAGTACACATGGAGGCTGTTAGTTGATGCCGGGCTGAACGGATTAATGAATAACTGTTTAATGGCATCGATTTTGTAGAATCGCGTAAGTTTGCGATCAGGTGTAACTTTCTTTTTTTTTAAATACTACGGTCCGCGTGACAGCTAACTTCTTTGGCTAGGTTGTATGATGTTCAAAAGCGAACTTATGGATACTCAGTGCATAGCTCATTTTTAACAGTGAATTCAAGGATGCTGCTTTGCTGTGCGACCGTCCAAATTAACTTTCGGCGTTTTCTCATTAGAAGTTTTTGAGTACAGTCGACTCTCATCGTGCATCGTACTTTCAAGGCTTACGCCTTAGCTTTAAACGGAAATAAGTGAATTTATTCGTCTCGAAAAAAAGATCACTGTAAAACTGGTGTCGCCATAATTGCACGCAGCTGCTTCGGACTTTTTATGTTGAAAAGCTCATTTGATATAAGTACGGGACGATATAAGGGAAATTACGTGCAGAACGTTCTCGCTAAGTTATTTATGTGGTAAAAAATGTATATCGTGCCTAGCATCTATTCGTGTTTTTATTTATAGCATTATTTCGTGTGACAATGGCACGTTGAGAGTAAATACGACGCATTGTTTGCGTCCTTAGCAAAAAAAAAGGATCAATTACAAGGAGCAGAAATTATATTGCTGTGCGTGAAACAAAAAGAATCGATTATACACGATTCATTTAACGTTCAAGGACTATACTCCGAGTCGCTCTTTGATTTACAATCAGCATGTCTCAACATTAAATAACAGCGGTAATATAATGCTATTTGGGCTTCTGCTTACGGAATTACCGTGCACTGAACACGTTGGCTACTAATCGGGTCGTAGTGACGAAGATTCTATCTAGAGCTTACCATCCTCAATTAGCGAGCCTCATTGAGCTTGAAAAGCGTTCTCAGATTGGACGAACAGAGCGCTCATCGGAGCCGACTTGACCTGATCTCTAACTCAAAGCGCTCTCTTCCTCCCCGGGGAGTGACAGCCCAGATCTGTTTCGTATCACGAGCGTATTGCGAAACGTTCTCGTATCACATAATATTAACTATCACACTATCGGAGTCACGGTAGTAAAAAAAAAAAGCTAGCCAACACGTCGCGGCCAACCTGGTCTGCCAAATCATCCGCAGCTTCTGACCCAGCTAGACAAGACTCGGGCCACGGTGACATGACATTTCTGATCACAATAAAACGTTCGCTCACTTACTGCTTGTTTCGTGTATTTTGCTCTGTCCGGTGGGATCTTACGGTCCTACGCGGTACACAATTCCACAGATGGTGAATTGGAAACGTCCGCTGACGTTGATCTACCGGGATAACCACAAATTCGGTTCCGCCCTCTACGAACCAACACTCGAAGAGTGCGAGAGGCGTTATACGGGTTCCCTGCAAACGACATCCTTTCGATCGGACCGACCCGACATTGCAGTGTTCGATAAGTCACCGTTGGTCGGATGTAAGTGAGAGTACGCCGGTGATCTATTCATAATCTTTCGACAGCGATAAATCTGCTAGAGGAATGGTGAATCTGGGCAGACGTTTGGTACCACTAGTTTCACTTACTGCTAGATGACAATTTTCACAAAACAAGATGAACACGCAATACCATCACAGTAGTAACTATCGCCCCCCCGCTCGCGTATTTCAGTGGGCATAATATGTGACGCAGCTGTTGCGTGGAGCACAACTGATCAACGTTTGGACTTTTCGGACTCTGTTACAACAAAATGAATACTTGTTTTTTTCTCGTTAACATTAAGCTCATTTCTTTTTAACGAACGCTTATTATAAACTAATGGTGAGCCTTTGTGGAAACGTCTCCCTGGGTACCGCGCTACATCGAGATATTCCTGACACTGCCCCCTAGAATTCGATCTGTACTGGAAAGCTTGTTGATATATATGAGGGTGAACTATATCGTTGATAATCAGCTTTACATAAAAGCTATTTCTAACATACTGGTTGCGTTTAGTTACAGTCTGACACTATCAAGGTAAAGTTGTTGGAGCCCTAAAAATGCAATCATTCTTATGTATACTGTTGTTTATTTGCTTCTACCAAATATACGAGTTCCTGGGATACTGATAGGTATCAGAAAAAGGTTGACATCGGGTCGGTCTCTGTTGTGTTGAAGCTGGAACTTTTCCCTTTTAGCGATTGCATGCCCATCGATTGATGTGAGCAGATCATAAGTAGGTGGCATCCGCATATCTTCACCTGTTTACTAACTGAGTCAATACGTCGTTTAAATATGCCATTATCAGCGAGTTTTAGACGTACTTCGTCTAGTTATAAAACACCACGTCCAAAATCGCTTTTCGAAGATCTTCACGAACAGCGATCTGCCAGCTGTACGCGACCTACACTTGATCCCAACAAGGATGAGTCTTTACATCACCGCTGTAAGTTAAGTATGTGCCTTGTATTATATAGTGTGTCTAGCAGTTGTTTGCCTGACTACTTCCTATGTATCGAAACAATAACTATGGTATAATGGGCGATAAAACGGAAAAAACAGGGGAACAACAACGCTGTATAAAGGTAAATAAGCACTTAATACTTTTATTCCCATTTTTCCCGGATCGCGCTCGTGTCCGTACTACAACCGTCTACGTTAGCATGAACCGCCAATCATGCAATAAGCTATATACGATCGTTCTAAACCGTCGTATATTTATCTGTCTCTTTTCTGCTAATTTATAGAAAAACGTCGCTAATATTCTATTCTCGTATATCTTATTCTCTCATAGGAGCGAAATAGAGAACTAATCTATCGAAACACATCAGCACAACGCTAACTGCAGTGCAAGCGGTGTCATGAAAATAAGCTTCGATCAAGGATGGCAAATTTCTATAAACGCGTTTGTTCGCTGCCAGTTAGCCGGCTTGCCATGTAAAAGTCGCTTAAACATAGGTTTCAACAAGCATAAGTGTTTCATGTGAAACAAGCATTGTAGTGTCTCGCCAAAGCCTAAGGAGTCTACTCCTAATGCCAGTAGCAGCTCATCCTGGTTCCATTAGCATGCTATAATAAACCGCTCAGGGGCCTGCCTAATTTGCCTGGCCACGGATGCTTTGACAACGACTTTTCCGCTCATCCTCCTTCTGTTCGCTTCTCCCCTTCGTCCCCTCCTTCTCTCCTTTTCTTTTCTTTTCGCTTCTACCATTTGCAAATAGATGTCACTTAGAATAATACTGCAAACTCAGATGCTCCCAGGCCGCAGGCCCGTCACTTTGTCAATACGTAAACGGGTTATTTCGAAAGAATCGTGAATGCTTGCTAGTCATCGTTCACCCGTAGTTATACTGCTACTAATTATGAGACGTCATGCCGTAATGTGCGTTACGAAAGCCCTGCACTATAACGTTAAATATCGTCGTTACCACATGTAGCACCTGACAACTAGTGGATAACGGTAATAACGGTAGCGGTGACGGCCGGCCCCTAGACTGCATGCACCAAGTAGCCGAGAACGAAGATGTCTTCTGGGCAAGTTCATCTTGCGATAACGCCCAATCTAATTTCTATTAAGCTCATCGATGTGGTCTGGCTAATCTTTAGCCGGTAACGGATGCGCATAATACCTGGGCACTTTTGATATTCATCGTTGTACGCCATTAGCTACAAGCCAGATGTATGTCGCCTTTCATTTGATAGGGTCAAGAGACGTACGAGTGTTTAACGTTCCCTGACTTTTTACAGCCTTGGAACCCACGCTTCGTGGTGCTTCCTTTGTAGCTGCGTACATCATTCAGTGGGCAGATCTAGTTGGCTTGAAGCTGCTTGCTGTCGAAATAGCTATCACGGACGGGAAAATAAGGAAAAAAGATCTATTATGTATGAAGCAGATACAGGCTACGTTAAAAGGATGTCGTCCTGAATGGTCCGCTACGTGTGACAGTATTTTTAGCTAAAATCGTCACTGTGGAAAAACATTTTTAACTCGTTGAAGGTTCCCCAAACGCGGGCCCGGTTTCGTTCATACACGTTCGGTTTAATTTGAGCTACGTTACGACAGGGGGTCTTGTTGAGCTTAGCTTTTCTATTATTGTAGATGAAGTAGTGATATAGCGATAATTCGTACACTGGGATAGTATCGGGACAATCTTGTTCGAGGCTATTGTGTAGTGTGATGTGGTGCTCTCTATCTTCAGAAAAAGGTCACATCTAAATATAGTTGATAGAATTTTTAGCAAATTTTATTCATTTTTTTTAGCAAAACTGGCATCGGACATGCATGCATACATAAGAATACGAATTGCAATCAATTTGTCATCACCTCCGATAATCGGAGCGCATACCCTTCGAATGCAAGAATTTTTATTTGGGTAGCATTAATAGCACTAATAATAAAACTATATGGGTTTTCAGAAGTCAGACCCTAATTGTTAATCATCTTAGCACGAAAAGGCGTAGCTACCGTCCAGTATCGGACCATGCTCTTTGTTCAAGAGACATAGGGTTTACGCCCGGTCGGACGTGTCATCAAACTCGTCGTAGGGAATCGGCGCTACTGTTCTGCCTATGATTGAACATTGTAAAAGTTAATTACGCGAAAACGCTCGGCTGACTAGCGTCGATGATTGGTTACGTGTGTGAATGGCAAGAGGAAGGATCCGGGAACCTTTGGGCCCACCCCCTTTTCAGAGAAAATGAAGTATTAAATTCATCTTTGAAATTTCGAATATAATATGATTCGAACATATTTTATGCTTTTAAAAGCTTTGACCGTTATTATCAATTAAGATGACCATGAGGATTTGAGCTTTAGAATTGTCACATCAGATTTCTTTGAACAGACCTCTCGATTTACAAAGATAGAACGAGAAACACATACAACGTTCGTCTTCTTGTATACGTAAAACACGTTTTGAAATTTAGCGCGCTTGCGTTTTAATATCAAATTGTTACATTCGTCTCTAGGGTGTACCACTTCAGCGGCATAGGTTCGTTGTGACCTACTGCGGACAGTAGTTTGATTAAGTAGTACTGTGATAGAAGACAAATACACGCGTATAAAACATCGGCTCCGTGTTTGAGATGGGCGAAACAACTCCGATTACCATCGGATGGCATATACATATAATAATAATAATGATACGCAAAAACAAAAAACAAGCATTTGTCTCACACACAAAATAATGTGTGTAATAACACTCGGTTGGCAAATCTCTTTAAATTGACTGTTTGTAACAGACGATTCCAATTGGCTCTGTGTAATTTGCGCTTGTACATCAGTATCATTGGCGTGGAAAAGTACAGACGTCCTATAGCCACATCGAGATCACACAAAACAAAAAAAAACTTTACCCAACACCTGCAGAAGCGGCTCGTGGTGCAATAAAACAGTGTATTTAAGATCAAAACTATAAAATTGATTGTAGGCTATTTTAGTGATTGGTATGTCGGAGACGTTTTGCCTACGATCCCGGCGAACACGTACATTTAGGCTTATACATGAACATTGTTTGACCATACGTACAGAATGTATTACATGATCATGTATTAAGCGTTGTTTAATTACCCCGATTTAAGTATGATCCCCTGTTTCCATGCAGCTTTAATTATGACTTCCATGTTGTGTGTAGATTTCTACACCTTATTGTTAAGTCTTTAGTCAGTCAGAAGGATGTTGGGCTTCGTTGTCAGTATAAACGCTTGTTCCTGTCGTCTTCCGTCCAGCTTTTGCCCCATTAACATTTCCACAGGTTTCTTAACCTATGAGCACTGGCAACGCCGTTTGTAGTTGGACAAATTCTGGATAACGATGTCCAAATGGATCTCACACCGACGGACCCATGGAGCGGCGAAGTTTCCTTAGCGGTAGCACTGCGAACACGAATATCGTAGTCCAATTGACCACAAAGACCTCAACTATAACTACCAAATTCGACGAGCCCCTCTCTGATACCTTCCCGTTTGCATATCATTTTGCGCCAACCATGGCAGAACGCAGATCTACACCGACCTATTATGTAGATGGTATTTACAGAGTCATGTGGTTCAACAGTGTATGTTTGAACACCTTCCCAGTAAGTATATTGCTTTCACAAATAGCTTCGCTTTTAGCCCTTAGCAAACGTAAGGCATTGTCTATAATAGTACAAACCCGTGCCCTATGCTGGGATTCACATTGAGATCACATCACCGTAATTATATCAATTAGGTCCCCACGGGTTCGCAATCGAGCGTACAAATACGGTTGTACAAGCTCACAGTTGGTTATAAATACTTGTTTCCTGCTATTTGAGGCTGACAACCGGATGAACGAAAGTATCAGGTTCGATGCTTCTACAAATGTATTATGTATACATTTACACATATTTACCAACTCTAATAAGAGGAAAACTTACTTCCAAGCAAAGTCACATGTTCGATGCTTACGTACGTACATGTGGTGTGAATAGTCAGAGGTTACTCTCAGACGCTCAAACAAACTACGTGGTGGAAATCATGAGGAAAAAGCAATGATGCTGTGTCACGAACTAAATCATATACCCCGGTACAATGCAATAAGCCGAACCTTTGTGACCGAGGCTGCTCACCTAGTAAATTGTCTGAAAGCGGCCATAGACGTAATTGCTTACGTGCTAGGCGAATGTCGTTTGGAGAAAAGGTTACAAGCGGTAAAGAGCGCGAAACTGAAATCTGGCCATTTGTCATTATAGGTACGAGCTCCACAGGGCACTCCGGACTATGCGATGGCTTAACGCATTGAGCACTGCAAATTTCAAGATACTCATGTGTCACGTAAACATACTCCTGATCGTATGAACACATCCGCCCTGTGCGTCTCAATGATGTTGTCAGCGTCTATTATTACGTTAGCGCAATGACAATAGAACCCAGCTATCGTGCCGATATTTTGATGTCGTCGATGGCCGAAAACCATTGCTGAACAGGGCGGCAAACCTACCTGGTCGGATTGTCGCTGACCGTTGACGTCGTGTCTTGCCCACACCCAAGATCTTCTAATTTCATTTTTACCGTGTCACATACGCACCTCGTCTCTTATTCTCTGTTTCGCAGTCTGATCTATGCTGTACTGTTTTATTTTTGATAATTATGCTGAAACTTACTTTGACCGGCTAGCTAGCTGGCCGGGAGTACACTGAACCTACGATGAAGGTGCCCGTCTCAAAGTACCACCGACCGAAGCGCTACAGATAGGTTCATGACTGAATCTGTCTGCAGCGCATGTCATGAATGAACGAACGCTGTCTGGTTTACTGAATAGCCGTACTGCGTAAGCGTACATGGTGTACATTTTCAAGGTCTAATATCGGCCTAGCTTCAATTTTGTCGTTCGACTGCATCAAAGGTATCGCGCAACTAAAGTCTGTTTCATTGGTGGCAACAGCGACGGATGTGGGACGAAACCGTGTGGCAATGTCATTCCAACGCCGTTGTATTCGCTGAGTAAGATTGAAACTAGACTTTGTCTAGGCAGCTCGAAGTAAGTGGCTGATTCACCGCAGTCTGTCATAAATGCCAGTGCAGCATTAGCAGCTGACTGGCGGCATAAAAGTGACATTCGACGACGAGTCACCCAAGAAACCTGATAGGACCCAGCGCGCCTGAGGAATTCGTTGTGACGTTCTAGGCAAAATCGAAAACGAGCGTCCGAGACGTTTGCGGAATGATCTTCGTGCGAACGATATCGTAGCGTAATCAAACCTCTGGCAACGTAAATACCATATCGATCGATCGAAAGAGTCCCTATAAAGCATATCTGTATCATGCCAGTTCTGTATGATATTATTATACAAACAGAGACGAGATCTGACCGTCATAGTCATAGCACGGTCAGAAACGAGCATAATCTAACATGAACCGTTGAATGAAAGCGTAGAGGCTCACAACGTCGAGGACTTGTTGATGTCCATTGACTTAGACAATGAACAACTTCAATACATTTGTGGGCAAGTTTTTGTCATGCCAAAACTGCTCTAGGGTCAAGAGCCTGATAAATTTTACCGATGACTAATGCTTACTTGACACGTATCAGATGTGTTTGTCTAAACGAGAAAGCTTATCTTACATTCGAGAGTTAGTAGTCGTTTTTAACAGTTATTATTAACAGTGAGGTACGTGTTTTATATACAACACAGGTCGAATAATAGCCGATACTCTCGATATAAAGGGCTTATTATTAAATTACCGAAAAAAAAACGACAGTAACTTCTGTGAATTTCAATTATTAAGTGGAAAGTCCATAGGAATTTCAAAGATGGTCAGAAGAGGTACGTTACTACCCATACAAGCGCATCTTGAAATGATTGTCTGAAGCAAACCTATGTCACCCACTAATATACGCCTATAAGATAGTTGCCATATTGCGAACTCGAAGTTAAGCATTTCATATACACCGGCGCTTATTTACCGCCAAGCAACAATACACGTACGGCATAGAGAATAACCATATGAACAGGTCTCTATTGAGGGCGGTCACGCCATAACGAGAGCATGGACGCCGTAGAGCATATGCCCGGTCCTCGAAGTTACTCGAATTCACTCCTTATAATGTAGTTCAATCGGTACATCCCTTTTGGCAAACGTATGCGCTGTATAGGTGAGTGGTTGTGATGCGTATATCGATTTTTAGATAGGTCTCTCTCTTGGCAATCTCGCTGCCGACAAATAGGACCAACCTACAACGACATCCCGCTTTTTTCCCCATCTACAAACGAGAAAAATAAGGCTAATTTAATGTTGGCCAACACTGGGACACGATGCGTTCACTTCTTATTTCCCTTTTTGACACCGCAATTTTGTAAAATAACACAGAGAAAGAACAAGCTGGCGGGACAAGCGGCCAGAGCTTTTGATGGCCAAAAAAATGGGTTGCAGCTAACAAACGATAGCAAAAAGATAGCTAATACGGGATACGATAACTGATGATATCAAATAACGCCATCTGGCCCAATGATGATACAACAACGACGAGAAGATTCGACCCAGCAATTGATAGGCACATGTAGGACTTATGTTGTCCAGAGCTTCTCGGTAAAACTGTACCCTGTTTTGTTATTGCGATGGAAACATGTGCTGTTTGCGTGGCAGGATACAATTTCGTGTTTGGTAGCAATAGGAAGAACTAGTTTTAGTACTCTCTATTTACATAGAATGCATGATTTGTCAAACATTTACGCTCCCTTTGGTTGTAGTAATGGCAATGTAACCTTTTACTATGGCAGATTTAAAATCTCTTCTTAAAAACAGTTCTTGTAGACGAAATATCTAGTTGCCTTCTAGCCACTGCCATTAAAATGCTGAAAACCAAGACATAAGCATCGAGTTCCAATGAATATAGTAACGATGATTGCAACAGGACGGACGACAAATCTGCTAATTAATTGTTGGACAACGACTGTAGCTAAATGACGTCCTAGCAAACTCATTTCAACATCAGACTATGGCCATCTCTTCTGGCTTTGCTAAACGTCATTCAATGGGTTCGTAAATAGTAACTAGCTGTGTTTCTTATCGTGCAAACGTCCTTATGATTATTGTAGGAACGAAACGTGCCTGTGCGACTCTGTGCACTACTTCGGCATCATTGTTATTCTATGTACTTAATTAATAAACTCGTGGCTACTTTAGACAAAATACATATTTTCCATTGAACAGATGACATCGATCTGTAGAGGTTCTTTTCTTTAAGGAGATATGTGCGTTTAAAAGCATTCAACTCCAACAAATTGAACCGATCATCAAACAGCTTAATGCCAGCTATTGCACTCATACTGCTAGATCCACCGTCAATGAGTACAAACCTGTGGGAGAAGTGTGACCAGTTTCAGCAACAGTTTCTCGTGAAAAATGTAATCATATTGAAGCGTCGTTTACATGTATGCAACATACGTCAGCATTGTCAACTTTTTTGCCGGCAGGCAACTAACCATAGGTTTTCCAGGCTGTCTCCGCAAGGTTTTACTAGTTTTTAGTTTTGTATGTTTACGCAACAAATATGGTCGTGGCTAGGGGCTATCCAAGTAGCTGTTAAGCTGGAGCCACTGTGTTCATTATTTACGATGCGGACGAGTCAAAGCGAGAGAGAGAAAAAAAGGCCAGGTAAGGCCGCCGCGCTCGCAATGATGACAGAAGCATTATTCATAAACGACTTCATCCTGTGTAGCGCCACGGAGACTACGGCACGGCCTGCCAGCGCCTTGCAAAAGAGCCTCAACCGGCCTAACGTGAATTCATACAAATAGCACCAAACGAACACTGGCAATAAGAACGACGGTGCGTAACTGGCGGTGAAAGAGTAAAGGCACACCCGCCTACGTAGCAGTTTATGAATCGGGAAAGGCGCTGGGTTTTCCTTCATGTGTGTGTATGAACGTGTTAGCAAACACTCATGACACTAATACGTTCCAGACGATACACGACATTTAGTTCAGAGAATTTATATTAGAATAAGTGTCTTCAGATTGTGGCGGGCTGGCGATACAGGAGATCCCGTAAAATTCGCTTTAACAACTCTCCGGCGTTAACTGTCGCCATGCTGTTTTAAATGGAACGTCTGCTACAAGTCGATTGCCGTAACGCGTGTGCTATATGATATCTAACGCCTAACGTTTTCTGGTGATGTCGAGTGTCGACAACAACGAACTTTTCTTGTAGCGATAATAGCTATGACATTGTGGACTAAGCCAGGCCTCAACTCAAACCTTACTCACTCACTCACACGTGACAAGCATATAAGCCAATCATCATGTAATCGTTCTTCACCGCTGTTTGCATCCCAAACTCCGCGGCCATCTCCGCATCCTTTTCCTCTAAATCGCTTTGAATCTTTCCTCAGTTAAGCTGGGTTTGGCAACTCATCTCAATTTTGTCATATTCTACGCTTGACAACACACGTGCACGCACACACGCAGACCGCGACTATGTAGTCGGTGTTCTAGACAAAGAAGCAACATGAGACGCTGTTATATTCTATCTATGAGAACGCCTCGACTGAAATCGTCGACTGCTTCCGTTGCTTGGCGACTGTTGCTAGCATGGCCATAGTGATTTTGGTTGTACCAAAGGGATCACAGCAGAAAATGAGGCATCTCGTGTAAGGTCGTAAGGGAAAAGCGACAATGATGTTAGAGGACGGGAACGACAGCAAACCGACAAGATGGAAAAGCCCTTTTCTTTTCCCTGGCCCGTAGGACGACTCGAGCTGGTAGGACCTGGGGCGCCAAACAGATGAACGTTGACCAGATGACAGTTATTATGGTGTTTAGTATCAACTGAATTCGACGAAGCTCATTGTTACAGATGAAAATGCAAGAGACAAAGCGCGGGAACTATGGGAGGTTGCTGCGAACAACAAACACGAATGAAGCATGACTACAGCTATGATGAACCGGCTTGGGTTACCAACAACCTTATTTGCAGACGCAGCCCCAACACTGACTGACCATTCGCTTGGGCTACCATTAGCACTTTTGTCATGACAACTAGTGGTCAAAGGGTGCTAGCCTATCCGACACTAAGAAAGATTGGGCCTGGAGTCCACCGTTCAGATAAGCCTGACGACAACTGAAGACGGAATCGTGGTGCCAGAGTGAAGAAAGCGGTGAAGAAAACGCAGTTTCTCTGTCGTCCATTCCCTTTTTCCTTTTGTATAACTGTAAGCCAAATGTGAGTGAGTGGTAGGTATCAAGTGTGGTAAGCAGACAAAGCCCTATGAGCACGAGCGGCGACTCTACCGCGTGTTTTGAGTAAGCGCGTATACGAGATCTTCGTATCAGTGTAACATTAGGAGAATTTATTTCAATAGGTGTTCATCTGTGAACACAAATGGCTTGTAGTTGACTTATACGCAGTTGTTCTAGCCGGCAGAATCGATTTTTCCCACAGCGTTCGCGGTACAATGCACTGGCACAATATAAACGGAGTCCACGAGAACGCTATAGCATTGCCCTATGCACACGCTTTTTATTCGTGAAATAGGACACATGGTAGGTCGAAAAAAAAATGCCTACGCTACAATTAATATAATAATCGTTCCGATAGAGCAACGATTACACCGTTGCCACATTTCGACAACATGTGAAACAGAACTAAAGTAGTTCCTTGTTATTCGTAGGCGTCATTTTGCGACGCGACAAGTTCTGCTATAATCGTTCCTTTCACAAGGTCTGCTACATGTTGGTCTACTAACGCTGCCTTGTTGCCCATGCATGCCTGGGTGCGAAACAACCAACGTGTTGGTCTTTATGATGGTGTCGTTCGGCGGGCGGCGACGCACACAAAACGTGCAAACGTGGTAAGGCACGCAGCGTTGCGTTTGTAGCGCCTCGCCTGTCGCAGCGTTCGGCTAATTTGCGTCCATACAAATTGTCCTTTGGTGTCATACAATGCCCCAGATGCGTTGTTTTAATGTCGTTGAAAATGGCAGCGACCTCTTGTGAGAGATGTGGCGTCTATTACTGCCGAGGCTGTCAGATCGCTCATTCATCATTATCAGAAAGCACGCCATTAAAGCAATGTCGCCTTCTTCCAAACTCTTTGTATAGCAGAAAATATCACGACTGCTTAAAGCTAGCTACCTTGGATGCGTAATAATCATAATCTTGTAATCACTTAAATTATAATACGAATAGGTGAAGTGAGAATCTATTTTTCATTTTCAGTACAGGGAGCTACTTTTTAGATATATATAAGATAAGATAAAATAAGACTGACATTACGGTTCATCTACAACATATTCGAAATACATCTATATTTTGCCACGCGTATTATGTATGGCTTATTGCGAGATATCGGCTCTAAAAGATACTTCTAGCTAAACGAAAACAAAAAATTATCCACAAGATTAAGGTGTTCCACATCCTTTTCCCCGAAGTTTGCTGAAGCAACCCACCGAAAAATACTTATGACAATTACTGTGGTACTTTGTATTGATCAGGAGCCACTGTACACAGGCGGCCTGCAATACCGTTAATATGTAAAGAAGATCACTAATAATACCATAGCACCGGTATAATTGAATTAGAACGAATACAATCTTGAACCGGGCTTGAACAAAGTGATTATTTACGCTATGTAAGGCGGATTGACGGAAAAGAATAAACGCTCAGAACAATCAAACAGATAAAATGTGTATGAGTGTCACAAGGTTTGCTTGCGTGCGTGGGGCTTACGGCAATGCTTAAGTATAGTTTCTAGGCCCTAGTTAATGTTTATGGGGGTAATATAGTTAGTCAGTACCGGAAGAAATTTTCTTCATGCCCATCTACTATACTTCGAAGACAGCCTCTAAATAGGTAACTAGAATAGGGCATAGGCCAGTTGAACATTTGGGCGTGTAAGGGGCGAAACTGTATGTGCAGCGCCATCGATGGATATGCAGTCTAAAAATGGCTTAGTGTTTGTAAATATTTGTAAAAACAGTCGGAAATTCTGCTTTTCGCACAAAGGTATTACGTATCACATTATATAGTAAACATAAATAGTGACTTTCGAACATTGTTAAATTGTTTCAGTACGATTGTTTTCATCTAATTCGGTATGGCCAAGATCAGTACCTTCGAAGCTTTCATTTAGAGGTTCATACTGGTCCTCGAACGTTTTCTTTGCATTTGTATCTTATTTATGGCTCACTTTTTGTCTGCCGCTTGTTATCGGCTGAGCACAGATTGTTTGGCTATTTTCGGTACGTGCGGATGGCCAGTACCAACGGTTTCAGACAACCAGGGTTACACAGCGTAATTCGAAATAAGCGTGGTCATGCCTTTCATCGACTTATCGTAGCGGGTCACGAGCAAGCGATAGCTTGTCGGTGGTATGTAGCCTGCGATATAGCACGGTCGTCTGCTTATGGTTGGTTACGTACTATACGTTGGTCTGTACGCGTGGCTGATTAACTAAACGTCGGCTAATTTGCACCCAAGACAATAACTCCCTCTGATAAAAGCTATGAACACGGGACTTTCTAATTAGACATAAACTCACCGTTTACTCGACCGAACACATGATCAAACTCTTCCAATAAATACTTATTTGTAATAGGTGTAGCTTAATGTGGCTTTCCACATGGTAATGAACGAGTCCATTGCAACAGTCGATTGGCCTTGTCACATCTCGGACAAGGTGCATTTCAAGTAATGCATTTACTCGAAAAGCCTACACTTCTTTACGTAAAATATATGCGTACATTCTATATATATCAAAGTATAATTACCTGGATAGATGAATTGTAAAGGAAGAGACCATATCCGTTCAGGAAACGTCGGTGTTCACGAATAATACGGCATTGATGGCAGAGGGGACATCGTTTTAAATCGTCTATGCATTTGCTATGACTGAAGTCAGGGTTGGCAGATTACTTCATCTGCTATCCAGGATACTTTCCCTCATCAACTTTGGGCAATTCGGAAGAGAACAAGCTACACTCCGCCCATCAGCCCCTCGGTTTTTTAGCTTACGCCGTAGACACTGGCGCTCATTTTTCCGTCGTAATTCTTTTGTCAGCCATCCTAGCCAACGACGCGTGTTAGATGAGGAAACTGAAACGCTTGCGCCCCAACCTCCTTAGGTCTACTCATTTATGCACGATTTACCTAAAAATTAAATTATGATTAGAAAATAATCTGAACAGAGCGGTGTCTGTAAATTGTACTGGTATTGCGAACTGCTAATTGAACATACGGAAATTGCTACCAGTTTGTAATGTGACTACGGGAATGTTTTACGGTTTATTGCTGCGCAGCTTGACGTTGTTGTGACGAAATTGTTCAATGACGAGGTTCTACCACTTCCCTCTGCTGCTTCTATCGATCCCCTACTGCTGCTGTAAATAATTAATTCGATGTTATCTTCATGGTGACCAGTGAACGAATGGCAGGACCGCGCTCGGGAGTCAACGCCATCACCTCTAAGGACGTTTTAAACAACTTTCTAATGAATGATTCAACTTGACAGAAAAGGCCTCCTTCGCCCGCAAACGTGCCAAAGCACGCGCCTTTCAAATCAACACCCAAGGAACGCGGCGGCAGTATTCCATATGACGACGTACATTACTGTCGTCGCTGACAACTGCTAGTAATACACGCGGCAGTATAATATAGACATTGTTGGGTAGTTCTGGTTTATGATAATGCGTTACATGTCTTTTTCTAACTGTACTCCATTTATTGGCTTCTGTACATGACTGTGCAATTTAGGCTTCTTTGAAGTAACCTTTAGTAGCGCGCTATTAGAAAAAAGCACAACGATACTAGGATGCTTTATGATTGGATTTGCCAGATCTAGCTTCGTTTACATACAGCTCTACGTAGAAAAAGTGAAAGCTGCGACCGTGTTTCAATGGACCACTCATTGACACCTTCCCCATTTGTCACTCATCTATTGCGCACTTCCTGTATTTTTGACCTGCTACCCTGTCTGTGATGCCGTTTCGAATCGTGTAATGTCGGCTGGCTGAAGCCAATGCTGTGTTATGATTCGCTTAGTATTGCATGTGGAAGGGATTGTATATATATATGGGTACGCGGCTGACAACGCATTAGCGGGAACGAGTGTCATTTATAAGCTTTGTGGACCCGAAAGCTTCTGAGGTAATTGAGCCGAGCAGATAATAAAAGCGTTGATTTACGAATGTGAAGCACAACGGTGACAAGTTGCCGTCAGAGCATCCGAGACTCGAAGTGGTCTGTGGTGGCGGAACTGCTCTTCTTAGGGCAAAGGTCCATAGCGCAGCTCTGGCCGACTAAGCCATTTGTTATTTTGTTGTTATGTTAGCTAACAGTACGCTTAAAAATGGCTCAATAGCTTCATACTTAGATGACTTAACTTTGCGTAAGTTGCCATATCTTATCGAATGTATTTATATATTTATAGAATGCTAAATTGGAAATTTTACATCCGTTGCATCATTATGCGGTTGCCTTGCATTATTTATCGACAAAAAAAAGGTGTCAACTAAAGGTAGATCGCCATATTTTATCTAATTAGTTCATTCACTTGTGTATTTCAGCGGAAGACCGCGGCACAACTAGGAGAAAGCAAATCAGCCGACAAGGGTCATCTGCTGTGTAAGTTAGCTTACAGTCCGTCTACAATATAGAGCTTTAAACTGTGATCACCAGTTGAAACCTGATTTTATTAATAGATTAGTGATATTTACTATTACGTTACCAGGGACTCCTTCACATATGATGGTAAGGATAATGAACTGAATGTAAACAGATCATCTTCACTGACAAAAATAGAACGGACTGCGGTAACTTACGATAACAAATATACTTACATCCGTACGTGCATCCATAATACACCACTGTGATCTTAGCTAATACGTTGTTACAGTGACTACTCAACGAGAGTTACTGAGTGAGACGATGGTCTGCTTTTTTACAACAATATGCCAACGGCACGACAAAGCTTACGTTTTCCAAATTGACTCGTTTGATTTTTGTTTGTCAAAGCTGCAGTTTTCGTTCTTATAGACGATGTGAAATAAGCATTTAGAACAGATAGGAACGTACGCAAACAGGGCGATGACTCGATGCAGCAGCCATCTTTTGATAACAATATTTTCCTCAGGCAACACTATTTAGGCCATCCCTTGCAATCGTATGAATCCTTTAATCGAGAAGGCACACGTAGACTGTCATTACATTGGTTCTATTGAATGTAAAAGGAATAAAGCTTTCAGGCTAGCAGGGTGTTCATTTGAACTGAGTTTCTATTTTGTAGGAAGATAAGCACTATGTTTCGATTGTATCCACAATAGGATTTTATTATTAGATCTTCGCAAGTCCTCAACTTTTCCTTCTGTAATAAACCTACCATTATTGGATCGCTTAATATAATTAGCAGACGATATATTTTGGTCATAAGAACAGTTTCTGAGAATTAGGAACTGATTGACAAATCTAGTTACCATTATTATAAATTACAAAAATGATAAACAGTATTCTCATGATAGTAATAACAATAACTGTTATTATCATTGGTATTGCGCCACCGTCAATACAATTGTTATAAAAACATATCAAGTAACTTGTTCACGACAAAAATAACTAGATAGCCGATAACTGTTTATACTGTGCGTATGTTTGCTATAAATGTTAACGAGTAGACCACGCGTTCGTCAAGGACTCGCTGTGAATTGCAGAGTCGATATAAAGCAATCGACTGGCATAGTGAAATAGATAAAGTCAACCATTAAAGAATCTTAGACGTCTAAAGTCTCGACTAAAGGATTACGCGAAACATATATTAAAACCAAGCAAAACAGAAGATGTGGGCTAGTGCTACACGTCATGTGTTTTTCAAAACGACTGACAGGCTTGACCGGAAGCAGATGTTCTTGACTATTCTCAGACTGAGCAACAATGGCGACAAAAACAGAACAATTTGCTGAAGTCCTTAGTCAATACGGTATCTGCTCAAACCATTCGGACAGTATTAACATAAGTTTACGTTTAGCTACCTTTAAAAAACTGATAGACGACAAAATTATTTTTAAGGGAAGGTGCCAGTCCAAGTTTAATCGATTTTCAACTGTTTCTTGTGTTGCTGGTGTTTATATTGCACAAATTTTACATTTTAGATGTGTGAGTTGCGTGTATGATGTGCCAAACGCTCGAATTATTCTACAGTTCATTACATTATTCCGGTACGCCGTACGTAACATCTTTCTCTCAGAACGATCAAATCGCATAAGATTTGTGTCATTTGCCGTAGTTTGTGAATAATACTGTTACCCGTATTTACGGAATGTTAAAAGATAATCCTACATGGACACGTGTACTCATTTTTTCAGGCGAGAGTTGAAATCTGAGCTTGAGCAACTTCAGGCGCGTATCGGTGACAATGAGAAAGCTGCTCGTCAGGATGCCTCAGTTCTGCGAGACATCATGGGTGGTCGAATGATGGAAATGGCGGCGAAAATTCGCGAAGCCGAAATGTACAACGAAGAATGTCAAAAAATAATACGCAAACAGTCGCAACTTATGGGCGTTAGTATTAGAGCTCATCAACTCAAGTTGTCAAACGATTATTAAAAACATGTAGAATGAATATCTGGCTCTTGAACTTATTTACACCAATCCCTGTCCTATGACCCTGTTTGCTGGCAACATTGCATTTTTAGTAGGTTGGGTTTCTGATTTCCCTTTTCGCTCTAATAGACATAATAGTTAAAAACGTACAACTATATATCCAAGGATGTGCATGGCTCTCCAAATCTAAGTCTCTAGAAAATCTTAGCAAAAGTCAGAACTTCAAATCTCTACTGATATGCATGATCCAGATGTAATCCAATACAATTCAAACTAAAGACGAGCTAGTATTCTTCACAGCTATTAGTAACATTAAGCTCCGGGTTCGAGATGCTATAGTATTTTTAGAAAAGAACAACCCAGTTTATTTTACAGAAATTACCCATTCTGACTAGTTCTAATCTTTCTTCATTGTTGTGCTGCAAATTTCACAGGACCTACAGAGCTATTGTGCGGGCCTAGAACGCAAACTTGCTGATACGATCGACGAATTGGCCGCATCAAATAATAAGGTCAAAGGCCTTTACATCCAGCTAGAGACCGTGTGTGGCGACTAAGTACGGTGCCGTTTTCAACATGACCACCGCAGATGCCCTATTAAGAATCTGTGAAAATCGTACGTAGATAACTCCTTGGGATCATTTTTGAACGGAGATTTCTATTTTGTAGGCGCGGAATCTTCCGAGGTGTCACTTATACCTCAGTGACATCGCACCACTTCAACAATAACCTGTCCGCATATCGCTGCTTATGTCACGCTTAATTCAAAAACTGTTTCCTGCTTACGCCTAAACTACATTGTTTCACTCTCAGCGAAAACGATCATCTACACGACAATTTTTCAATCATCTTTGTCAGCTTAACCACATCAACATCATAATAAATGGTCATAAGGACGAATGACAAGAAGCCGTATCAACACAACAGACATTGCTATCGAGACATTTCTAATGTCTCAACTTGGATTCACTATGATAGACCAGTTTTTCGTTTTGCACACCTAGTAATATCGAGCCTGGTGCAAACAGAGACAGAGCTTAGCCAACCAAAACATCCAATAAGAGCTCATCAATGATTTCCTGGTTGCTACATATTCATCAACCCATGCTTAAATCCACGGGCCAGCGTCACTTTTTCAGGTAGTTTTTTACGATTTTTTTTTATATGCAAGTTGGACAAACTCAGATACAAACTCGATTTTATGGAAGCGCTTTTTTAAACAAAAAAAACTTAGCTACATCTAAGCGCAAAATTTAACCCAAACCCTGTGTACTTTCAGTACTAATATTTGCATGCAAACATACGCCGGCGACATGTTGCATACGCTGCGCATAGTTGAATATAATGATTAGTTTACTACTACCACCTAATCTCTGTAGGAAGTCTACAGCCACTTTTGCTGTGCGAACTTGCCTCGTCTGTCTCAATTAGCAGCCGAACAGTATCGAAAATAATAGTGAAATCCAGTTCCGCTAATAACAAATACTAATATGTCTACTAATAAGCTAAGACGTTCTATTAATAGGTAAATGTAAGTGCTCGCTAGTTACAATATAATTTGCTGACTTTTCTTCTAGTATACTCTTGAACACGCTGCTATTTTTTCGCTTTAAGGAACAAAAAATCGAGCTTATGATAGTGGCAAAAACAAATGCATTAAGTTTCTTTTCTCTCTAACCAAAATATCTTTTTGTGGTTACGACGAGAACGTCTTGCATCGGTCTAACTCAAATGAACCCTAAAAGTAATCTTGTTTGTCTACAACCAATAAGAGTGACTATTACTGTCGTCACTGTCAACTTATAGTCGAATCACATCTTCATCCTGGTATTATAATAAATAGGGTTACCCATTTCCTTGATCTTGTTCCATGCAGATCTGCGCCGGACAACGTTAGATGGAGAGAAAACCAAGAAATAATCTAAAACGATTAAGCTAGACAGTTTTAGTCAGCTATATGTGACCTAAATGTGTTTCTTTGCCTTCGAAATTATCGTGCAAATGTACATAAATATATAGCGGCAATCGCGGAAAATGTTTCAATGTAGGACACAGGATAACTATGAAAGAACAAATGTTGAACGTTAAAAATAAAATACTAAGATGAACTGTCTCCATGTTTACAATGTGTGGTTCTTTTGTTACTACCGCTGATTCAAACTGATAGCAAATGGGAAAGGCCAGTCTACGCAGAATGCGTTTGTAAATTTTTTTACACTAGTGAACATCGCGAATTGGGCGTAAGATCGCCTAGCGATGAAGTTAGGCAAACTCGGATTACTTGATACTTCTAGATGCGCGACACTTCGCGAATGTGATAAACGCTTACAGCTTTTATCAATGTGAAATTTCATAGGATTTTTCTTACAGGTGCTAGCAGAGACGCGGGAAGCAGGAGATCCAAATTTTTTTTAAACAAGCTAGTTTTTCTCTGCCAAATCACAGGATTATTAACAAAGCTGTTATTCAGCAACAAAGACAATTTCAACAGACACAGTGTGGCTGGAACACTCCATTATCGGGAATAAGATTTGCTGAAATTTTGTTTATGTTTAATCGTTACAACATGGTAGACAAATTTCAGCATAGGCAGGCTTGATATGCTATTGACCAACAAAATCACCAAACAGTACCAGGGCGTAATGACTTTTTATATATGACATTATATGTGTATACGAAATCAAACAGATTCTATTGTTATATGAAGATGAAAGTTCTCGGGTTAATTTTCATTTTTGAAAGAGATTAATCCGTAGCAATGCTTTTCAAGGAAAATCCTCATGGTACCATTGTCAAAGAGTTGTTGACTCGTAGAAAATCGTTCCTATGTAGCCAAAATACCTCAGCTTTCTGTAAAAAATAATATCGGTAATTTAATCCCATTGTCTATAGAATGACAAGATCTATAATTGAATTTGGCTGAAGTTCCATAGATTTCTACAGAAACCTGCTAAAGAAACATGGACGTACATGCATTTTTTGCGTCCTTTCTGATAAAAGCATGTTATTAAAAAAAGCAGGTACTTCGTTTATTAAGATAGTCATAATGGTGGTAGATAATTTTAATAAAGTTGCATTTAGGTACGAAGAAATTATAAAAAAACAGGCAACAAATTATTATGGTTACGTCGGTGTTTGAGATCGGAACGTTATGGGTTCGTTGCACTTGTCCTTCAACAGTATGCTATCTAGTCTTGTCCTCTGTCAAATACCATTATTAATCGAAAACACGTTTTTAAAAAATACATTTGCGATTAGCAAAAACAGATATATTTAAAAAACTTTAGAGATGTATGATATGTACAAAAAGTGGGCCACAGAGACACAATATTGGTCCATACATATACCCATGAATATATTCATGATCTGGATCAACATTTTTTATCCACAGTCTGAGTATGTGTATATCTCTATTTCTTACTATATCAGTACGCATAGTGAAGTCGTCGCGGCGCGCAATTTAAATTTAGTCCATTCAAAACAACGAATAGAAGAATACGTTGACGCCGACTCTACGTGTCCCTGAGTGACGCCTAACCTGAACAACCCTACTGAGTGTCAAACAAATTCAAAATCGACAGAAAACAAATTCAATTATATTTTCAAAAATAATATCAGCAACTGACTACAAAGGGAAGTGGATATATACTTGTGCGATAAACGATAACTAGAGTATTTCTCAAAAATTAACTGAATAGCTAGATCAGTGCATGGTACGAAAAAAACTGGTGTCTAAAACTAAAAAATTGATATGGTTGGGTATGGCTCTTTCACATATTGAGCTCTGCTTCAAGGCACGGCATAAAGGATTGACATCCTGCCTCAGTAATTGTAAATCATGTCTAGTCTGCGTGGATTTACTGTGGGATTTTAATATTTGTCAACGAAACAAGGTAATATTAGTTGCTAGATCCTTGTCCCCGTCATAGGCGATTTAATAGAACTACATGTACTTTATTCGTATCAAAACGCAACCCAGCGTTGTTTAATGCTTACGGGGGTGCAACTGTTATATTGACACAATACGTGCTCGTAGCATTTCTTTCTTTATACATAAACACATAAAAAGAATATTACGAGTTCCTGCTACCTATCGTTGCACGTCGTGATCACTGGTGCTAGCATAAGCACATGCAGTGATATACTTGTTGAGGCAGTCTTCTTCAAAACACTCATTTCATACTTGCCACATTAATTATGGCGAAAACAATAATATACTTCATAAATGTCAACTATTAAATTTCATATCTGCACGCATGTTATGATGTGAAACAGCTATCGTCATTGAATCAGACTTGTGAATCACACCAACTGGTAGTAAATTAATAGTAGGGAAATGGCAGTCGTTTAGAGGTAGAACGGCTATTTTTCAGCGAGAGAATTGAAAATAAATTATCGTAAAACGAAAAAGGCACAGTGGTAAGCCTGAGTTTGCTATTGTTGAGAGTAACAAGCGCATTAACTACTCATCTGGGCCCTATATTACGATCCCTCGACGAGTTTATCTGTTAACCAGATTTACCCCCCGTACCCATCCGATTCCATGCTGTCTTTGACGCCTTTACAGCTATTCTATACCCTTATGTTAAACTATATTGTACCTTCTCAACGTTTTATATACTGGAACGACGACATATGTTGTAGCGGGAATGGCTGACATGTCCATTATATGATCCTTTTTTCTCATCATGTAGTCTGTCGTGATATGATTTTATATTATTACAAAAAGTCGGAAAATGTCGTGCTACTCAATTCAGCGATGTATTTCCTGTACACAAAATTTAATTAATCATTCCCATCCATAATGACACCGATATGTACATAATTAATAGCATAATAGTAATGATATGCTTCTAGCCGTTCGTCTACAGCGTTGCCAGAACAGCGTTGACGTTGGTGTCAACTACATGCGCGGTCACCTGTTCCACCAACTGATCGCGGACCTGCTCGACACAACGTGTATACTCTGTCCATTCGCGCTCCTCTTCACGAACCTCTCTGAAAAAAATAGCACGACAGTTTGAGTACGACGGTGTAATTCCACAAGCATTCTACGAACGATAATTGATACATCGAGGTTATTCATTCAGAAAAAGAGTGGCGCGAGTGGTCAATTTAGCATCAAAACCTAATAGGCAGTACAGAACTTACTGCCGTAACTAAGCCACCGGATAAACTTGAGAAGCGTAGTATTTATTTAAAGGAACTTTTGATACTCACTTGCCCATAATGAAATCGATATAGTCCATTCGACGACTATTGATATACGACCAAATGCCCTTGGGTCGGGTGCTTTTACTCTTCTCGGCGGCTAAAACAGCTCCAACGAGAGCATCGATGAAGGCCTGTTGCTTTTCCTTTGGTGGTAATGGGCGCAAAAACAGGTTTTGGCTATTCCGTCCCACCCTGAAATGAATCATATAATAATAAATGCACTGCAATTCCAGGAAATAATCGTTGCCATTAGTCGTAATAATATAATAGAATTTTTCTCCCCGTTCGACAACTTAGTACCATGCTAAGCATCAGCTTATTTTGCATGGTTTCCTTTTGAAGCTAAAAGTGCCATTGCGTGGGCCATTTTAAATGGAATGCCTATAAACGACGCAGTGCCCAATAATGGTTTATGTCTTCTCAAGTGTCGTAAGAGCACCGCGTTAAGCAGAAATGTCCCAAACCTACGAACCAAACAGTTGACCACCAGCTGAGGTAAAGGAACCGAACGCTGTAACTATACCGTATTCGACTCGAGGAAAAGGCTTAGCATGGAATATAACTGTTTCACGCATATTGGCCCACTCATACATTCATTACAGCGCCTCGACGACAGGATCAGTATCTGAACGCGCGGACACAGAAAAGATGCAGAAAAGCGTCAGTCTAAACGACTGATACCTGTGCACGCCAGCTGCTACAAAGTGAAAAGTTCTTTCGAAGTACTGCCTCTCGAACGGATAATAAGCGTAAACGGAATACCTAAGGCAGTCATTATCGATAGGGATCTGTAGGGAAAGTGCAGCGTAAGGTAGCAGCTAAATAATAATAGAAGAAGACCATTAGGCGATATAACTGTAACACACCAGTGCACTAAAGTTAATAATAATAATAACATATGTATATATATATATATACCTGAACATCTTTTCGGCTGTCTCCTTTGCCACATCGAACAGCATCTCTCCGTACTGGAGTTTAGCCATATCGGCAACACCATCACAGTGACTGTGTTCGTAACTGGCTTCTTCCAAGGTTTGTCCACTCGCCAACTGCGCGTAAAGATATTCGGCCGCATGTGATGCTTCTGTCTGTAACTCGCCTAATGTCATGGGGACTACGGGCTCAGGTTGTCTTGGTTCAGATGTGAGACTTGACGACGGAGCTATTGACACAGCTTTGGGCTGGTGACTAGTCGTGTCCGCGGCCGCAGAAGCCTATGATGGGAAGAAACAGGATATAGCAATCGCATGAGTCTATCATATAATAAACAGAGTAGTTACCGGGAAATTCCAGTAATTTCTTTCGACGCTATAGGTTATTCCTGGTTTTTTGAACAGGTTTTCAAAATCACTTCTTATGTGTAGTATCAAGGACCTATCTAACCGTCCTAATGGACTGACGCTAAGTTTCAAAGAACATTATTACTACAGAAACAATAGTTGAAGTTTGGATAAACAATAGCTGAATAGAAAATCTTCATGCGAAATATACAAGACGCGACTGTGACTACCTCTAACGACGTCTACGCATAGTCAGATAAGTATATATATTCCGAACCTATATTTCTTTGGGGACGGAATTATTATCTGGTACCAGTGCAAGTGCAATTTCATGTAGATTCGTGTGAGCGATGATGTACCTTAGGTGGGGTGTAGGGTGGCGGGGGTTTGTTGGGAATCTTTCGGATGCACACCTGCTGGCTGGCGTCGTCCACAAAAATCTGTTGCCCTATTCGCGCCAATGTTCCATTCAGAGATGAAATAGGCGAAAGTTCATCGGCCAACCCCTCAGATAGCCACACAAGATCTGCGGAGCCGGTTGATTCGGTAGGCTAAAAATGAGACCAATACAAACAATACATCAACATGATATGCAAGACGTCGGCAATCGACGTAAATTAGACGTGACTGAATTCGGATTAAATACATGATTATTTACAATATCATTGGCAAGATTAGTATTCGAAGTATTTTTACCTTCATTGCGTTGGTCTTGAAAATATCACCAATGGCTTCTCCAACCAATCGTTCCATCATTCTGGCAGAATGAGAGTCGACGCGAGTCGCTTTCACCACCTCTTTAAACGTGTCATCTTTAAGTGACTGTACGACCTTGTCCATCGCGGCATCCACTTTGCGCTCCTTAGTATTCGGACTGTCTGAACTACTTGGCGAGGACTGAATTTCTACGGAAAACGACCCCGTTTCGGATTTTGATGTGTCAGAAGCTGGGTCTTCAGGTACCGTCTCGATAGTTTTAGTTCTGACTTCTTCACTAGATTTCTTAGCAGCCTCTTCAGATCTGTTAGACGATTCTTTAGCATCTCCAAGGCTTAAATCTATCGTGGGTGCGCTAAATGATTTTTCCGAAATACTTTTGTGAGATAAAGTAGCCGACTGAACAGAGGCAATTGAGCTATCGCTCTTCTCAGATGCATCGGCGTCATTTGATTTTTCCTTCTCTAGACCTGCAGCCGTAGCCAACGGAGTCGTGCTCTCCGCCTTTGCAGAAATATCCTTACAGGAGTGCGATGACTTTTCATCTTTATCATTCTCTATGGCAGAACGAATCTTCTCTGAGGCAATGCTATCCCTCGATGCAACGGACACATCACTTTCCTCGCTTTCCTGACCTCGCTCAACCTTTTCTTTGACAGCCACGCGAGGACGACGGATCTTGGGCATCACATGGGTAGCTGATTCTAGCATTGCCACGGCAGCTCTGTTGTTGGCTAGAAGCCTCTCGAGTACCTCGATTCTTTTGAGCAGCATTTCCTTGCGACCAGGTCTTCTTGTTGCTTCTGGTGTTTCCAGAACCTTACGTAGTTTCTCTAGTTGTCGAATCTCTCTTTCCTGCTCATCGCGAAGTGCCCTTCGGCTACCCTCAATATCAGAAGCGTCTGTTTCGGACATACTGGCGATATCTTCTGACCCTGACGAATCAGCGCGGCTTCGAGGTTTGCGTACTGACATTGGTCGAGGATTGGGGCGAAACTGCCTCTCCTTTATCTCGACACTAGACTCGATACTCTCCGTGTCTTTATTGGTGGCGGAAAGCACATCTCTCACAAGCGAAATTTTCGATTCGCGTTCGCGTTCCAATGCCGCCTTCATCTCCGCCACTAGTTTGGCTTCTCGTTTCTGAAATTATATAGAGAGCAACGTCTTACTTTGAAAAATTTTGGCAAATCGTATGTCGTAATGAGCACCAGACGAAAGTCTACTTTGTCTAAGACAAAACGACAAACTCCTGGCGGCGAACGATAATGGGTCCTGTTTCGGAAGATTCTTAATAGGATTTATAATCTGAAGGTCTCGAAAACTTACCAAAATGTCTCAATAAACCCTTTTTGATACACTTGAGTTTTTGTGCTGTTTAGATTAAGTGCTGTGTAAAGGGAACATCAAGCGTTAATTGATTGGTCCAGATAAGTTCTAACGGATAACTTTTTTTGAGAACTGTTGTGCCTTTGTATAGCTTTTTCCGTTTTAATACTTTGCGTTGATTTTTGACCTGCTACCAGTTCAGCATTTTATACTGTTAGAATATATAGTGTATTAACACCTATTAATACTGCTTGGTATTGGGTTTTCTTAAGAAGACACATGTGGGTCAAAGTGATCGTCAGGAATGACGCTTTGAGCACGATAAAAAAAAATCGTTGAATGGTCTATTCTTCTTTAAATACAGTCTTACAAACAAAACACAATGTTTTGAGTTATAACCGCTACCCTGTAAAGTGTATTCAATAACAAAATTGTCACATATATGGTGATGGTAAGAAGCAATAATGTAATATATCTCTCAACTATTGTCAAAGAGCGAGCGTTTTAGACTGTTAAACGATTCCTCTGGAGGAAATATCAATGGAGAAAACATGTTTTCTTCGGAAAAAAAAATAACTTCTTCGGAAAACGGTAATCGAATGTATGGTTAAACAACTGAATTGTGAATTGCAGAAGCTCAACAATAAACACGCATATTTACCTTAATCGCCTCTGATCTCCTTTCTATTTTTTGTCGTTCCCGCTCTAAATATTTGACGAACTTTTCTTTTTGAGCGACTTCTGCATTGCGCTTAATTAGTAGTCGGATCAAGTCAGCGTTTTCGATAAGATCCGCGGTTCCCAAACTGATTGATCGACTGCTATTATTAGCTGAGCCATTCAGTGACGCCCCTAAATTATCAAACAAATTATATATATAATTTGTCTAATTGAATTCGTATAGGTATAAAACTATCGACTAGTGACACACTAAATAGCAATGTACACGATTTTTTAATTTTTATCTTTGATGCATCAGCCGTTAACCAAGCTACTAAATTATTGGAACAGCATGATACCTGACTAACACTGATTATTAGGTTAGCAACCTAAATCTATAAGAAGCTAAAATATAATTCATAACATGTAAGCTGACTAATATCCAATAAAGAATGCGTCGAATATGTATTGCAAACATAACATTTGTGGCAACCTATGTGAGAGTTGAACGTATAGATCGATGAATAAAAAAAAACTACTACTGGAATACTGCGATGTGAACATTACGCAACGTTTCATTCACCTTTGCTACCGGCAGCGGAAACGGAGGTTTCAATGGCGCCCTTGGTGCCATTGATCTTTAAATGAGTTTCAGCATCGTCTTGCTTAAGGTCTCCTTGACGAACTTCACCACTCTCATCTGAGGAACTGTTGCTGCTTGATTGTTGGCCCGAACTACTGGTCGAATGGGAAGCTACCTTTTCCTTGCCAACTTTGTCCTGGGATATTTTCCGTTTCGCAAGCAGATTTAGTAGTTTCTGTACCTCGCTACGGCAGTCCTTACGTTCGGTTGATTTAGGCTGCTCGGGCATTTTTGATAGAAGAAATGACTCTAGTCTACAATGTACAAGCACAAAAGCAAAGAATACAGCCATATAAGATTTGTTCTAAACTGCATATGTTTACTGCCACTGCTTACGCTCACCGTTAGCGAGCTAGAAAGAATAAACTCTCTCTTTTCACTTGTCTTGAAGCACTTTCGTCAAACAGATTTGCATGAGGCGCACATAGGCTTCATATTTACAATACATCAAACGCTTCATAAAGATCAAGTGAAAGGCACTGCGTCGCACGAAATCGTGTGCATCTCGTGGATATATTAAGTGCTCTCCACAGGAACGACATAGTGCTGCGAATCATCTATAGCCTAGTCACAATTTTTTTCGAAGTTATCATATAGGTGACCCAAACTGAATTGTGAACATATAAACTGTTGAGAGCATTTGTTAAATTTGGCCATCAATTCACAGGAAATGCGGTGTGAACCCATAAACCGTGTTGTACTATATATAGTTGAAGATTATTTTTAAAAAATTGCTACTTCACTTCTTCACGCAAATTATATAACAGGTATGTCGCGTGCAAGGGCCCGAACTTCTTAAAAATCTCTTAACAGCCATGTTAAAAATAAATTCGTGGAATATTTCTATTTCTAATTAAAATGTTCACTCTATCAAATGTAGCTAATAAGCATTACTGCGTTTCACGTACGAGGCAATTCCGAGTGTTGAGTCCGAAGAGGCTGAAAGTCCCGCTGCGAGTCCGACAGCGACACCTTTCAATAAGCGGAAACCCTCAGAGCGATGCTCTTCCCAAAGGCGCTCTCCGCGTTCCATATATTCGACGAGTGCTGATACAAGGGGATCCCCTCCAGCGCCATTTTCGTATAGCAGCGACGTCCGTGAAGTCAACGGTGCACTACCGATAGGAAAAGTAGATGTCGTAGGCGAAATTTCCTGTACATAGTTTATGCAGAGTACGCAAAGACAAATGATGAATTTTTAGGTTAATATATGGATGACTGGCCTTGCCAGATATAAAGATTCAGATTATTCGTTTCGTTCCTTTTTTTTGTCTTTTTTAATTCATATAATTTAATAATTTAGAAAGTGAAATGTGTCCAATTCTCGTGGTCTAGTTGCAAACTGAGGAAATAACTTAGTCGATTAGTTTGAATTGGGTTCAAATTCTGTCAGAGGCTGTTTTTTTACGTACACGCTTTATTTATTTATGCTTTAGCCATTGCATTCAACGATATCAAGACGCACTTTAAGTGACTATGACTAATACTTTAAGCCATAAAGCTTCACTTCCTAAAGCAATTAACTTTCAGAAACTCTATTTGAGCCTGTAATTCTTATGTCGTTAATATAATCCAGTAGTAATTTCGTGCCGTTAAGGAAAACAATGTCCGGTCTACGAACGTTCCGTTAGTACCACGGAATCTTTATATATACGTGTTAAATGCGCTGGACATGAATGCTCTCCATGTAATGCTCTCAAACTACTAATTACAATTACAGTCCTCTCAAGCTATGTTCGATCCCATTTTGAAATATGATAAACTGGCCTATCGATAACTAACTCACATCATCTGAAAGGATTTTCGCAAGACATAGACTTCTGTACATTCATTTACCAGCTTAACGTGTTGTTTTTGGTAGAATATTCATCAAAAGAGATGGTATGCAGCCGAATGCAACAAAATGTCCGATACCACCGATTGAATTGAATACAAAAATCCGCATGCAAACTTCATAGAAAGATATAGTTTATTATAGATTTTATAAACGCAAGCATTCGCTCGAGAACGCCAGCTAGTACAACCTTGGCTGTTTGTCCTTTGTCCGCAACGATTTGATGCTTCATGTCTTTAGTTTCTTGTTCAATATCGCTGTTTTCATTTTCCCGTTCACGTTGCTGGTCGTGGATTACCTTTTCAGTGGAAATCGTGCTAGTCAAACTGTCTGTCCTCTTACTTAACGTACTCAACGATGGTGACTCCCTTCCATCCACGGTACCCTTTTCAGGTGAAAAACTTTTCGACTTGGTCCGCACTGGAATATCCTGGGTTTCCAGTTTCGAATTAAGCGTCTTCACAGTCGAAACGCTTACTGAGGACTTCGCCGACTGAAAGACGAAGTTAAAATCAATTAACTAAGTAAACAAATATTGTATTAATAATACCTGTGGCTTTTATCAGTATTTTACAGTATCATTTGTCGTTTACCAAATGTCAACTGCAGAAAAATACTCCGAACCGATCAACGATGTGCGCGTCCGGCCAGTCACCTTTTCAGTGTCCGAACTTCTCGAGCGTGTATCCTGCGAGACACTCTCAGAGTCCTGATCTCCTTTCTCGTGTGCAGATGTTTTACGGAGTTTTTGTAGAGGCAATGTGCTTAGCCTCTTATAGTCAGCACTTGAACCGTCATCACGACCTTTAAGCTCTGCCACCGATATTGTCATCTGACTAGAGGCCGATCGAGAACTTTCTTCATTTGTGTAGGTAACTGACTTTGCCTCACTTGCGGTTTGGGCAGATCCCGAAGTCATGCTACCTTCCTCCTGAGCACCACTCTCGATCAGCAACGCATCTTCGCTTGGCAGAGCTGCAGACGCTAACGTGCGACTCCTTGCTGGTGTTTTGGTAAACTGAGCTGTGGGCAAGGGACTTCTCAAAAGTTCTGTAGCCTTGCTGGGACTTTCACCTAGAATGTGTAGTCTAGTTAATAGTTTTCTCGATTTCTACTGATTATAGGGGCAATGTAATAGCACTATTAAAATAGGATTAAATCGCAGAAGGGAAAAAGATACGCAATCTTATTTCTTATTTTATATCAGTTATTTTAAAACGTTTCGAACCATTTCGTTAGAAGGAAAACAAACTGTATTATAACCGCTGCCCCAATTTGGGGATTAGAGTGTATATCGTAACGAATCGTCAGATATATACAATCCATTGCCCAGCATGTCTTCATTAAAACGATTTTCTGTCGTAGGGAGGTCGGGAACCTACATGCTTGTCTTTACACATTAACCGGTTTATACCTAACTATAATTTTAGTAGAAATGTGGACCTAATATCATATTCGAAAGGCTCAACGCATATTTTATAATTAACTATTCACCGGAGAGACGTCTGACCTTTTGAAGTTGACATGTCCTTTTTGAGCAAACTCATCTCGCGGGACTGTTGCTCAATTTGATCGAATGCCTCTTGAAGGCTGCGGCGCAACTCATCGACAAGCGTGTCGTTAACCGTTGGAACAGCAGAACATGGCTCAACAGGCTCATCGCCTCGAGGAGGGCTTTTGTATTGATCCTAATATTAAACAATAGCAAACGTGTGTATTTTCAAGTAGCTCTTTGTGGATCGATATATTTGTTTATCAGTTACACGTTAATAAATCAGATTTCAGTCTTCAAAAACAACGCTGAATTCGATTAGTTGGAATACTATGAATGTGCTCAAGGTCTTTGTACTTAAAGGATGATTTCTTTGAACAAGCTTATGCATCATCAATTATAGCAGTTTTCTTAAGTCAATTAAAGAAATTAATGACTTTATATCATGTGAAGTGCTGACCTTACTTTCAACAAAATTTGTTTAGCAAATTTAAACAAAGTAGTATAGATACTAAAAATCAGCACTTTCAAACGGCCGCTCGGGTAGGCTGAACTCGAACCGTGAGTCAGTTCCGGTTATCATATTTGTGTTGGCAAATACCTTTTTCAAGAATTGATTGGCTAAATTGGTCTCCTTGGCGAACGCGTAGCACTGAGCACGTGAAACTTCGCTCATTTTTAGTAAGGTGTCATTACAATCCTCCAGGAAATCTAATTCGTTGCTGACGAGACAACTGAGCGTCACTGGAGCGAAGCGTTTATCCTCTTGTACATTTTTAGGAACTACATTTCTTGTGATACGCTTTGGTTCGTTTACTTCTTTTGAATCTTCTAATGCAGCCTTTTCAAAACTATCCATAAGATTTCTGGATACATTTAAGCGGCTCTTAAATTTTGAACTTCTGCGGGTCACATCCAGCTCTTTCAGAACTCTTTTCGCTTCTTCTAGGATATCGTCTCCTTCGATTACACTAAGTGCACTCCAACTCCTTGATGTTGCACTAATGCTACCATGACTGTGTCTTAAACCTGACTCCCTAAGGATTTCAACGGAAGAATCCTGGTTAATATTGGACTTGTTTTTGCTTCTTCTTCTAGTATCCTCAAGGTTAGCATCTTGCACGTGTACCCCCTTTGACGTCACACAAGAGTTATCTTCAATTTTTTGAATATCTTTAAGAACTTGTTGTGCTTTTCCGATGTTCATTTCGGATACTTCCAGCTGACGGAGCACCTGTCTTGCTTGAACGATAGCACTATCATCTATCTCGCTAATGGCAGTATCCGAAGTGTGAGGACTAGAACTTTTTTCCTCTTGCTCTTCACTAGATATGTGCGATAAGTCGAGATTATTAAACGAAACTTGCTCTTGGATTGTGCTCCAAGGATGTTTTGGAGTTGATGAATGCAAACCAGCGACGAGGTATTTATCGCGCCATTCATGGATGAAATTTGGATCTCTTGCTACAGATTCGGTCTGCACAGCGGTCTCAACTGAAACCCTGGGTTTTGTAGGAACGTTTAACTCCATAACAATGTCCTCGCAAGGAACCTGTAAAGGAGAATGTTCACTAGGTGAAAATAAGTATTCCTTAGAGTGTCTCAGTGTAGGTTGAGGCCGAGGGGTATGCTGAAGACCATTTTGAAGCATTATGGGCCTGGGACGGGATGGAGTTGTTTCAGCGGATGTCTTCAATGAAGGGGCTGCAAAATACATACAGAAACGAACAAACATACAGATACACACCACAAACAAAGAACATAAACACGCAACATCGTCTAATAATTCTTGAACATAATAACACAAGAAAACAACTAATTGTAATTTTCGCCGACGTAAATTCATTATTCATTCTAATTATGGGTGTTATTCCAACTAATATTTGCATACACTCAATCAAACAGATGTGAGTTGAATACAGTTAGCCGCAAATTTGACCGTTATAGAAATTCAGATCCCAAAAGAATCATGCATATCCGCTCGAATTAAACTAGCTAAATTAGCAAAATGAATAACTCCAAAGACAACACTACACAAGACGAGAACAGCAAAATTAAAACACTGCAACATCAAAATTTAAATCAATACTCGTTTATTCTACATAATTTGATTAATTAGCTATTTTCAGCCCAATACTTTTTCTTAACTACCTGAACCATCAGTGGAAATCTGTTCGACCACAAGTCTGCTTTCGCGTAAACCCAACTTCACAAGAAGTATTTCGAACTGTCTCATAGCTTTCTCGAGTCTCTCTTTCACTGGCATATCCATTGCTACATATTTTTCGAGGGCTTCATGTAGATAAAGTTCTTCGAATCCACACTTAGATAAAAGATCCGTCACACCTCGGTCAAAATTATTTAGAAGTCTCGTGAAGCGATCCAGCTCAGGGGAATTAGCTGTAAATGCACAAAATCGCATATGTTAGAATATTTAACTCTGTTGCCTACTTAATATAGAAAACAACGTTTATAGTAAAATAACATTTTACTCAGGATACACTCGTGATTTTGTGGAACGTTTGTACAGAAATTCTTTCTGATCCTCGACTACTTTCCGATGAAAGCATTTTTGAAAGGCATTGCGTACGAGAATGATTGCAATACGTTGTAATCAATTTGTTATGACAGTTGGAGGCTTTCTTAAAGAATGACCAACGAAAAATATTCAAACAAAAAGAAAGTTCGAGATTTAGTGCTGCTTCTTTACTTTTCATATTTTGAAAAACGCGCTTAGCGAGATTCGCCTCTGTAGCTTTCATTACAAAATATAACGTAGAGCCTGTATTTAAATGAGACCTTTTTCTGCTGATTTTTGAATGGAATAAAATAGATGCATAACTCTCATACGCACCAAGCGAAGTCGCATCCAGATTGTTAATTTACAATATTGACGCACTATGCCATTTTCGGTTATGATACAGGTATAAGAAATCCAGCGAAGTTTTTACACACCAGTATAGGAGACTTGTAACACTCTATACACTGAGAAGGCTGACAGTTAATAAAAAGAAAAATATTACAAGTAATTTGTGACGAGTATTGAATCTCATATTAGTATTAGAAGTATTACATATTGCTTTTGAGCTTCTTGTTTTTCCTTTTGGACTTTTTGGTAACTTGGGATTTTTGAGACTATTAACCTAAAATGTAAGTCCGCTGGATTCTTCATCTCTGGCATGTTTCAACATATTCAAGTATCAATATCGTGTCACTCACTCTTGGTATGAAAGCACTTTCGCAAACCTAGTATATACATTCTTAGAAATGAGCGGATTGAGCTATTAATTTAAGCGGTGACCAAATCAAGCGGGAGTTGATTGAAGACGCATGTCTGCGACGAATATCTTTGTCGGCACATGCGGATGACCATAATTCCCACTCCAAATATCCTATTGATTTATGTGATCATGCTGTAATCAATTGTAATTTTCCCCATGGTGATCGCGTTGTTGTAGTAATATTAGAAATACAAAACTGGCAATAATGATAAAGCTAATTCTTCCTTGATGGACAATAATTTAAAAATCACAACAAACAATGTAAACGTATTAGACAAAGTACTCTGTCAATGAATTTTAGTTGCAGGTTCTAATTCTGTTTTACTGCTCTGCATAACGTCGACTTCTACTTACCATGTACGTGTTTTGCTGTGAACGCAACGTTGGACAAGTTCCTGGCGACCTCTGCAACTTCGCTTGCCAATTTAACGGGTTGAGAAAGAGGTTTAAACTCGGTGAGCGTTCTACCGCTCCTGTCACTATCAATGGGAAGTTTTTTCTCTTTTCCAATTTTACTGCATGGAGAAGACAAAAGCGGCGCATTCCGCCTTTCCATTAGTCTTCGCCTTTCTAATCTTTTGCGTTTCATAAACGCAAGAACCTCGCTTCTGTTGTATTTTCGCACCCGCGGAGGCTTCGGCGTTGTTGCCGTCATTCGAGTCAAGCTAGCACCTTCTGTCAAAGGGACATACATCGCAATTCCCTTACTTACAGTTTTTTTCGGCGGCGACGAATGAACTCGAGTGGAAACAAAAGGTTTTTTAGCCTGCTGCGTTGCTGGCCGTTGTTGCTGTTGTTGACACGGCATTTGATATTCCTCAAATAAAGGATCATTTAAATTTTCTACTCTATCTATATAGCTTGTAGAAAAACTATGAACGTTACAAGGCCCTACGGACTGTCGTCCACTGTTTGACGCACTGATTGGCGGAATGCTATAAACTGGTGGGGTATGAGGTGTGGGTAGACCGCTTCCCGATGCTTCCGATCTGGCCTTCTCCATTGGAGACAGATTGGGTGATTCATACTCTTGCTGCTGCTGGAGTCCCTTCTGTATAACTGGGCTATCATTGACTGGCTTGAAACCCTTTCGGTTGTTGTTAGCGAGATGTGATGTAGCATAATTTTTCCATACAAATGCCTCTTTTATGCTCTTGGATTGCAACTCTCGCGGGGCTCCTTTCCGTGCGCGAATCTGAGGTACCTTGGTGATCACGTGGTAGGTATTTACCAGTGGCTTCACCTGAAGCAGATCACTGCTTCGAGATCTTTTAGGTGATGGCGGCTTCTGTTTAGATGATTTCCGAGGCAAATCGCATTTCTTCGGTGAGGGGTCCGATTTCGAGCGACACAATCGTGGAGGCGTTGTTAATCCAGTGCTACGCTCACATGCCGTCGGAGTCCTTGGTGTTTGAGGACTTCCTAGAGGGGCTCCATTTATATTGGGACTGCGTTGTGTTGTTGAGGTTCGTGATGACGGCGGCGTTTGTTGACTACAAGTCAAGGGTGTCCTGGGAGTTTTAGACGGGGTACTTGCGCTCGGTGACCTACTCGATGCTCGTGGACTCCGTGAGGTGCTCGTGCAGGCCGCCATACGAAATCTCGTGCCAGATTCAGTTCGAGATTGCTGTGGTGAAATGCTTGGTACTGAACAAATTTCATGCGAGCGGGGTCGTTGTGGACTACCCACAAACGTCTGGGTACCGCACACCTGGCTCTCAATCATCACATGAGACTCATTAGAGCCCAGATTAGAAATCTCGGTAAGAGACTTTTCACATCGCAACTCCGTTTGCACAAAGCATGGCTGAGAACTACACGAGACCATAGTCTTAGCCGATACCTTTTTCTGTTGTACAACCTGCCTAGGTTGATATGGATCAACGTTAACCTGATCATCTTGCAGTCCTGCAGTGGTCTGCGTACGCAGTGCTTTTCGCCTTTTTTGACGTTCTATAAGCTCTAGGAGGCTCTTCGCGCCACGGACTGAAATTAATCAATACGAATTTGGAAACACTGTTGACATAGCTGCACATTAACATTTTTTCATTACTGGAAGCTGCAACAAGGATTATTGTGCTTGTGCCTTTTGGCCAGATTTAGCAAAATATAGAAGCAGTTTCTTTGTATGAGAAAAGAAATGGATACGTTTTCATATTAAAAGCAAGCTGATTTCCAGGCAGTTTGGAATTTGAATTGAATTGTAATTAAGATTAATAAAAAAGTGTTTCCGAGAAATCAAAAATGCATGCTAGAAAGTTAACTAATTAAAATTAATTAATTTTTCTCAAAAATTAAAAGAACTTGTTTTATATAATTACATGATCTAAGGGCTAAGCTATTTTTTGTTGCCGCCGAATGAGAACCCGGTTTATTTAAAGCGATTTATGTCAGTTAAACCTGTTACATTGCTAGCTGGAAAAAGCGCATCGTAAGATTAGACGCCCTTTTAATGTATTTGCGTATAATAATAAATGTAATCTAAAATATGTATTAATTATTATTTTAATGACCATGCAATTTTGATGCTCAAATCGTTCACGTCTATAATTGTTAAATATTTCTTTCTTATTATAGCTTACATGATTTTAAATTTGAATGAAAAGAGAACAACATATCTCGAATAGTTTGCTCCGAGGAACCTTAATATATTCTCAAATGACACCTATAATAAGAATACCAAGTAGTTCTTTTTCCTTCCAAAACAGTCGGATATAACGCATTTTTCTCAAGCAAATAGTTCAAATACTCAAAACCCTTTTCTTATAGTGTTCTTATAATAATGAGCCTATAAATTAACGAATTTGAGAAGTGTTCCCTTCACTTAATTAGAATACTACGAAAAAATATATACTTATTCTTGGTCATTTTTTTATTATCCTTTTTGATGCACAACTCACTTTTCTGCTGATGTCTTTCTTGTCCTGGGGGTATATTTTCCTCCAGGGTGTTTCCCAAGTGTGTCATTCTTGCGACATATCCTGTAATAATGGAATACACAGTACGTTTCCCACAAAAGATAACATTCACATGTTAACCGATAAACGAATAAAAAATGGCCTCCTACAGTACCTGGTGTACGTAGTGTGTGCACATACCAAAAACATCGAATCGAAAGATCATTGAGATGAAGTTATCGAACCTGTATTTTATTTTTACAGTTCTGCGATACCCCATATCTGCTCGGGCCCATCAGGACGCGTTTGCTCAAGCCGTCTATAATTGTTAGTCGACCCTTCAAGTACACGTGGTTAGATCGTGTACAGTGCGGGGTTGCTGTTTGAATATAACCATTCCCTACCACACACGTACACATACAGAGTTGATGAACCAACCGTTGTCAAGAGAACCCCCCTTGTACAATGGGATTGGCGGGTCTCTTTTGAAACCCAAATGCTCACGAATCTGATGAACCTAACTGTTGCTGGGACGTTGAATAAACACCGCTTCACGTTGCCCTTCCACACTCCCTGCACAGATTTCAAGTTACATGGTACAACAGTGTATCGTCAAAGGTACAACATAAAACGATTCGTTTATACGCAATTACCATATAGCAAACAGAATTTTCATTTAGAGATGCTCCCTCCAAGAGTCTGGCGCGTTTTCAAATCGCAAAAGAAAACAAACTCCCCTTGCTACTGGTCTGCCCACCGGCAGCATCGAGTAATGTCATGTCTAGTTGTCTGCTATTGGGTTGATGTTTACTCACACCCTGGCAAATTTCTTTGTTTCACGAGGCATGTTGTGTGGAGCGGCACTTGTGGTTGCATTGCCTTATTTGTCTAGCTGCTAACAACTGCTGCGTGACAGTAGCGCGTCGATTCGTTAAACTTTTGTCTTCAATCATCTTTGGCTGGCGGTCATTTGGGTAAATCGTCGAAGCGTTATCGTGTTTGCTGCAATATCTGACAAGCGAGTGACAAGACTCCTTTAGACAGTCGTCATGGCACAACTCGGTACCCTTAACCCCGTCCAAATTCTCAACCAACAGGCAGAAGAAGAAAAGGCAGAGAATGCGCGTCTGTCATCGTTCGTTGGCGCAATAGCCATTGGAGATCTACTAAAGTCCACGCTTGGGCCCAAAGGAATGGACAAAATTCTATTGTGCGAAACATCGCGTGATTCGAAAGTGGAGGTGACAAACGATGGGGCCACGATACTCAAGGCGATTGGTATTGATAATCCTGCCGCCAAGGTTCTCGTGGATATCTCGAAAACGCAGGACGATGAGGTTGGCGATGGCACAACCTCGGTTGCTGTCTTGGCCGCGCAGCTCCTACAGGAAGCTGAGAAGCTGGTTGGTATGCGATTACATCCGCAAACAATTATTGCCGGTTGGCGGAAAGCTGTAGTTGCGGCACGCGCTGCTCTTGAGGAATTCTCTCAAAATCGCTCGAACGATGAAGCGCAGTTTCGAATCGATGTTCTTAATATTGCGCGCACAACCCTTGGATCGAAGATTTTATCTCAGCATAAAGACTTTTTTGCACAGTTGGCCGTCGATGCCGTTATGCGTCTAAAGGGCAAATCTAATTTGGACGCAATTCACATTATCAAGAAACTCGGAGGAAGCATGCTTGATTCTCACCTCGAGCAGGGTTTCTTACTCGACAAAAAACCGGGCTTGAATCAGCCGAAACGTGTGGAAAAGGCTCAAATACTCATTGCTAACACACCCATGGATAGCGACAAAATTAAGGCAGGTTGCATTTAGCTATTGTGTTATCGAATTAGTTACTAGTTTCCAGTTGTTTCATAATTTGGATGGACAATCTTTGTTTGTTTTCATTGATGTAGGAAAGTTGCGGGGTAACTACTGACGACGAACATGTGATCGAAGTTTCTCGAACAATTAAAAGTTGCGTTTATTTTTGTTTCTTTTAGGTCAATTCTTTCATAAATTTTGTGCTGCATGGTATGAATGAATTGTATCAATAAAAAAGTTTTTTTTGTGAATTGCTCTAAAAATGAGAGAGTTTACACGGGACCTGTTGCATCACTGTTTCTGTACTGCTTCAGACGAGTGTTTTAGTCGTGTGGTGGTGCTTAATGAGTAGATTTTTTTATAAGACTGTAATCAATTTGGCTGCTTTCGACTCAATCAGGGCTCAGGACGAATGTTGTTGGCCCACGATTTCATATCGTTTAGAAAATTCGACACACGCTAAAGTAAAGATGGAAGATCTAGCAAATACAAGTTATGTGGTTGTAGTTCTCTTAACATCTGTGGCCCGTGAGACATTACATGTTGACTATACATGTTCTCGCGGTATGTGTAAATGCTTTTTTATTGGAAAATTAATTAAGATATTTAGGAAAAGGCGAGAACGAATTATTTAACTATTCTTTTATAAGATTTTGTAGGACTTAGATATGTATATGTCATTATTAATCATTAATCGATATTGGTTCTCGCTAAGTTTACAGAAAGCTTTGTTATTCCTCGTTTCACTTGCAGGTGTTCGGTTCCCGTATGAAGTGCGAGTCGATCGCTAAGGTTGCTGAACTCGAGGATGCTGAGAAGCTAAAAATGAAACGCAAAGTGGACGCGATTTTAGCTCACAAGTGCAACGTGTTCATTAACCGTCAACTAATCTACAATTATCCGGAGCAACTCTTCGCTGATGCTGGTGTTATGGCTATCGAGCACGCCGATTTTGATGGCATTGAACGACTCGCTTTGGTCACTGGCGGCGAAATCGTATCGACGTTCACCAGCCCAGAAAGTGTGCGGCTAGGTACGTGTGATGTTATTGAGGAGGTGATGATCGGCGAGGACAAACTATTGAAATTCAGTGGGGTGCCGCTCGGGGAAGCCTGCACTATCGTGCTTCGTGGAGCCACCCAACAAATCTTGGACGAGGCTGAACGCTCGCTGCATGACGCTTTGTGTGTACTCGCATTTGTCGTCAAGGAGAAAAAAATTTGTTATGGTGGAGGTAGTGCAGAGATGCTGATGGCCGCAGCCGTCGACAGCGTCGCGCAGACCACACCTGGCAAAGAGGCCCTTGCCATTGAGGCATTTGCTAGGGCGCTTCGCCAACTGCCAACAATCATTGCGGACAATGCTGGTCTTGATTCGGCACAGCTGGTATCGGAGTTACGTGCTGCACACGCCAATGGCCAGAGTACTTTCGGTATCAACATAGCTGATGCAAAGATTGACGACATGGAGAAACTCGGCGTAACTGAAGCATTCGTGGTGAAGCGACAAGTTTTACTATCGGCATCAGAAGCGGCCGAGATGATCTTGCGAGTAGACAGCATTATAAAGGACGCTCCCAGAAAGAGGGTGCCGGACAGAAGCCACTAAAAGGACTAGGTAATTAGTAGGCATTCTGTCGTACTGTTGATTTTGCTAATTCGGTGTGCGTACCGTCTTTGCCTCAAGTAATGACCCTATTACTAGCAACAAAAAGAAACATCGAATCATCAATGAACACCTAACTTAATATGACCAACTTTCTTCAACTTTCATTGTGCACATGATTATAAGGTGTACATGCTATCCTTTAAAAAATATGATTCGCCGCTTCGCTCTGAAAAAGGCGGAGCGAGAGGTTGCATTGTTGTTTAGGTGCCGTTAAATATCCCTGTACGACTGAAAAGCCTGCTGAACCAGACTAGGGCTGCTTGACTGAGGAAAGCAGACTGACTACTGTATTGTGCATGCAGAGCCTTCGAGAGCCGGCTAATTATTTATGCGTGCATGGTCCAAAACGCTTCTGCTTAATTTTTATATTATTAAAAATAACACAAGCAAACAATCAACGAGTCCTCTTTTTACTTTAGAAAAAGTACCTATTTTTTCATTTAAATAATTCGGCTACGCTCTAAGCGTATAAAAACAATAATATAGCAAGAAAAAAATAAGAACTTTGCGCTAATTTTGTTAACACGAATTTGAAGAATACGGTATAAGTGTACTATTTTTCTGGGTCGCTTAGTATATACGATGCATTAAACTAGTAACGTTCATTGTTATTTGACTGATACCCTTAAATTGATACTTGAATCAATATAGACACCCACAAAAATACGTCAACTAATAATTAAACAATCTTCTATCGAGTACCTTGCAAGCATGTAAATTATATCAGGTGCAGGGTAGAAGCATAGACAGGACCCTGAACGGTGTTCTCATGTAGACATTCAAGAGCGTTCGGATGTATGTAGTTCTTCTTGATAAAAATTCAATGTTACCTTGCCTAGTAATGCTTACGATTACTTTTTTTTATATTTCACTATGTTATTGATAATTTAATCTGTTCGGGCGTACCGCGTCTAGTTGGCTTTATGAAGTTTGTGTGATTACTACATATAAAGACAAAAAACCCTTTTAAGTAGCGTAGATAAAGTGATGTTACGATAATAACGTGTATTTTTATTGCAACAGCTGCCAATGATCTAACTGAAGGTTAGTGTATGATTTTATATATTTTCTATATATATTTAAGTGCGCATCCTCTCTCAAAAGTTGTTACTGAAGATAATTTGATGCTTTGACGGAACTATTTGCAACCCATATATTTCAACAAGAGAAAGAGCGTAAAGCTGTCCGTTCTCGCTTTTTTTCATTATGAAGATAGGTCTCGGTTGGGTTTATCCTTTGAACAGATTTTGGTTTTTAAAGCGGTGTACCGAAAGTAAGCTGTATATATAGACAGCCGTCCGTGTGCACCGATGCGGAAACCACTTGTACTGTTGCTGCATTTACTCTACTTCTTTCCAAACCGCTCTTCAACCATGTACGGTCTAGACGCGAAATGCAAGTCAGAAGGACTCGTATTATATTTGGACTCCCTGAGAAAGTTCACTAAGTTTAGCAGAAAGGCATCTGATCCGACGAACTTGCGTTTGTCTGCTTCTTCAGAGGAACAAGTATTCAATAAGGGGCGCTACGTGTTCAGACTCTAGCTATAGATATAAAAATTAATATAGAGGAAAACCAAATCGCTTTTCTATTTGGTTTTAAGGTATCATAAAGGTCATTGTTTCAGATAGCGTATTTCAGATAGGTAAAAACGCACGTTATAATCCAACATAAACTAACATTTATAAAATCTTTAAATTTATTTTTATATCCTGTAGTATATGAAGAGTACATGAAAGTCGACAAAACTGATCACATCGTCCTGACTTCTGCTCATCACTCTAATCCGAACTGCTGCGAAAACGTTGCTCCGTTAGGACGCAGAAACTTAGGGTTTTTGAAAAATTAGGTGATCGCAATCAAAGGTGTGGCGAAAGCAAATCGAAGTCGGTAAATATATCACGTTGCATTAATTTGTCCGGGGTACGTAATGCGGCCTTAGCTTATCGCCCTAAATGCCCTTAAGTCGTGCCGTCGCAATACTCATCTGTTGTCATCTGACCTATAGTTTGTGGCGTTGCAAAAAGCGATAAGGAATTCTATTTGGTTTATCTAACTATAGGGCATCAAAATCTTATTTTGATATTGGGGCCATACAGTTTATAAACAGGCCTATTAGCTATACCACGCGGCCACTATAGAACGTTTGCGATATTTCTTAGGTTCTATTAAATGTGGGCTTACCTCCCGCAGATTATAATACTAAAGATTGTTTTCTGCAACGTAACATATTTAAGGAACTCACTATAACGATATTTCAAAAGCATGAAAGATCATACTTGATTCTTGCATTGTGAAGCGCATAAAACAGTTTACCAGCTATAGATAATTGGTTTTTGTATTGTTGCTTTCACAGAGCATAACTGTAAAGAAAAAGCCACTTTCGTTAGGTGTCCCTGCGGTAACACATTTGACCTAATTATCACATGATGTCAGACTTTAACAGTTTAAATTAAGTGAAGAATTGAAAGAAAAAGTGAATTAAGCGAAGATGATCTAATTAAAGAAGACGTAACGATTTCATTGTCACTCTATACCATCTCTTAATATTTGGCCTAATTTAGATTAAAAATCAAACTAGTCGACGAACGTCACTGCTGAAACTAATGGAGTTGCTACTGAAAGCTCAGCTAAAATATGTAATATGAAACTTGCAGTGAGTGTTGAGCTTCACTAGGTTAACAAATACGAAGCTTTTATTAGCTGAAAAATTCGTGTTGAGGTACCCAGAGTTAACATCTATTAGGCAGATTCTCTCACAACGATATTCTCGCTAGTGATCAGTTCAACTTTTTTTAAACCCTTCCTCACTGCATCTGTACTTCTGAGGCTGGTGCCGTTAATATTTTTACATCTTGAATTTTAATTGACAACTAAGAAATGCCTACTGCTTTATATGTAGCATCTTCAAATATACCCCAAGGCAGAATAAAACAATTAATTGAAGAACCCCGTTTACCTTATAGACGTACCGTTCAATTTGACGTTGCTAAGCAATGTCGGTGTTCGATCAGGTCGTTCATTAAAACAACCGGATCCTCTCTTCAATGAAAAACTGACGCATCAAGACGCTGACAACGGATCGTGATTACACTTGCAGAAGACAGCAGTTTAACGGTGAATCGCTAGAATACGTTACGTTGCGCATTACATTGAAACCCTCAACAGTGTTCCCTGGCAAATTCAATTCCCGGCCTGTTTGATTGATGAACTTTTCTATTTGTCCGGTTTCGGCTGCACTATATAATTCCGAAATTATCACGTGCATTATGTATATCTTTTATTGAGAAACACTATTAGTTCAAAGAGATCTAGAATTGCTTTGGTGTATATTGAAATTGGGCATAAATTATTCAAGCTTAATAGTGGGTTTACGCAGAAACCAAGCAGATGACCCCGTGTTTCCTAGGAGTTGACCGCACCATCGATGTTAGATTCACTTTGAAATGGTTGAGGTGACGCATTACGTCAATTTCAGCCAAGTTAGGGCTTCTTAAAATGCAACCTCTCCTCCGTTCATTAGCCGGGTTATGTCTCAGATACGCTGTGGCGAAGCCCATGTCATTTTATAGCATAACTGTACTTCGATTCTATCCTTACGATGCATTTTGAAAGTTGGACCGGCCTGTGAAGCTTTTTAAAACAAAATGAGATCCTTTAATGTGCTCCGTCAATTTATTACACACGTCTTGAATTTCAAAGATTTGAGTGCCTTGGTATGACCTAATGCAATCGAAATACTTGGGATATTTAAGAAAATTGTTGTCGTTTTTGTAACTGAGACGATTTGTTTTCAGGCCAAAATACTAGAACATCGTAAATTATGTCTATATAAATGTAGGGAAAGTGCTTAACTGTGACGGAAAACGAAACCAGTGCAACTAGCAGGAATCGGTTATGTACCACCGGTAAAGTGGCAACCGGGTAATACCAAACCCACCTATGCTCGGTATCAAATCTAAGCCACATGAAGTTATTTAGGTTCGTGTAGAGTTTCAAGCTGGCATCCGAACCTAAACCAATGCTTAGCAGCGGTATTGGACGTGAATATTAGTCCGCATCTGATGTTGGATTAGGGAGAGTATTAGTAACAGACCGAGTCCCCGGTTAATCCCTGGGGTTAACTAAACATATACACAGATAAATTTGGGTGGCTATCTATTAAAAACATAACGAAGTGATAGCTGCGACATGGCAACAGACGATTTCGAACAAGCCGATGGGAAAACGGGCTTGATGGGGTAGGGTAACTGCTGTTAGATTGACTTATAGCTTACGTGAGGCTGTGAGACGTGTTTAACTTTGTGTCATGTTAAACCAATAGCAAAACACCTAGATAAAACGGCTGGTACCAAAAGCAAAGTTGGTTCAATAGTCGGTAAGCATCATTATCTTGATAAAGGTTTTTTTTTGAGAATCGGGTTAAAATAAAATGCATTTGAAAAGCGCTAAGCAAGGTACGATATCTACTCCACGACCCTAAACGGGCTGTGATCATATTTACTTTGCTTTCAAACAAGACAGAAGAATTATTTTATTTAGCAATATAATTCATTTAGAAGAGAGAAATTCAGGAATACACGCAAGCAACCACGATCCACTACATACAGAAGCATCTTCGATTCTGACGGGTCCGTTAATGTCGTGATTGAATAGTCATACAGTTAATTGATCTACTACCATAATTTAGAAATTCGGGACAAAATGTCGCATGTTCCGGAAGTTGACTTCGAAGACGTCGATGTTCGGGAGGGACTTGATGCTCTTGAAGTTCCTTCCTGAGTCGTAACACTTGTAAAATCGTCGGATGTAGTTGTTACAATTCGAGGTCTAGAAGACCCCGAAGCTCTAGAAACCCGCGTTCCTGTTGACGACGTTGGCGAAATTCCGGATTTCTCTTCGTCGGTTTTCTCCTCAGTTCCATCCGTTTCTGTTGTTTCATCCGGTAGAACTCTTGCAGGACCAATTTCCAGAGTTGCTGTATCCGTTATCTGCTAAATGCACAAGACTATTTACGGCATTGGAAACGAAGATGAACTTCGTAACAATTAAGACTCTACAGTCGTAAAATAGACCGATTTCTCTCGGCACCTCGAGAAAATGGCTGGCTTAATCTCACTAACATCTACGATCATACATTGAAGGCCGGCTTCTCAATCCACGTATTGCCCATGCAGACATTCCTGACAATGACAATGCCAAGGTGCAGCGTAACCAAGAAATATGCAAGATGTGCGAGTATACAGCTTTACAGATGCCAAACGGAGCTGTCACGGCCAAAACAAAAAAAAAAAAAAAGGCAAAAACCGACCCGCGCCCCCTACACTATTACTGGCAAACAAGAGTGAAGAAATGAACGAGACTCAATTTGTTTATACATTCACTAATATATTTTCTTTGCATGCGAAACATATCTATGTTTTTGGATACTTACCAGAAATTCAGTTTAATTGCTAATTAATTTGAGCAAAGCAAGTAAATAGGAAATTTAAAAAAACGAGAACTTAAGATCGTACGACGATATTCGAGGCTGCAAGGTCACGTAATAACTGCAGTGTAAGGTTTATGAATAACGTGAATTAGTTTAACAGAGCTCAATTTATGAGGTGCGACGGGTTAAATCAACAACTCAAAAACGCGCAGGGCATGCAAATTATATTTATTACTCGACTTCTGGCTACGATACCCCTGCCGGTAGTTTGTTAGAAGAACGTGACCGTGTGGTTTTGATGTTTAACGATTCCCGAATCGATTTAAGTCTAGTGGAAGATGCAAAGTTCCCCTTAGTCGGGGGCTCAATCGAAGGTATTTAATGTTAACTTTACAGAATATAATCTGTTGCGCCTTACCTCATCATCATCGGAGGTAGTAGTATCCTTGAAGTCAATAAACCGAAGCAGCTTTTGTGACAAGGTCAACGGTATATCTTCATCATCGCTTGAGAATGGTTTTAACCGCGACTTACCACCCTGCCCAACCGTATTCAGGTTCATTGTCCTCGTTCCTTACCCCGGAGCACCACAGAAAGATGTAAATTGTGGCGATAACTAAATTATAAGTAGTAATGTACGAACATAAATTGCTTCGTGTTAGCTTAGAGGCATTAAACGTTTGCCGGAGTTTAAAAAAACGAGAAAGTTATTTAAAATCCGATCAAGCTAGCTGATATAGTATCCAGGAATCAAATGCTGATTTAATAACTGCATAACTCACACATATAGTAGCCGTGTATTAATATTGTTCAATTGATGCACCACTTAATATTTGTAACGCTTACGATTGTCAGCGACAACTTGGCTTGACGCGGTAAATTCGCCCTCGCTTAGCGCAGGTTCGTTGTTATAAATATAAATATCCATTCTCAACTGTAGCAACTGTGTACATTGTTGAGCAGACCAAAAAAATAGTTGAGAAGTATTTAAACACCCTGCTTTTGAAAAATCAAATTAGATATTGTGGTACTCTCCACGTAATTCTCCATGACGAAACCCGATGTCAAAATCAAATCGTGTATACAGAGAAGGGGTTAATGACAATTACAAACTTACATTGGAACTAAAGCCAAAGATTCTGAGGGAATGGTTTTCCTAAATACAAATTAATTAAAAACATTTAGCACAGGTTTGCTCGCATGGCTAATGCGGACCGAATAGTTACCTAGTCTTGAGGGCCTTTTTTTAACATGATTTGCAATAAAACACAAGTTGAATAACCGGAGGCATATTATATGCCTCAGTTTGTATTAAAAATTATATATATAAATCACTTTTGCACATTCGTCTAATCAGTTACGATGGAGGACTTCGATTGGCGCAGCTCTATGATTGTAACTTAGGTGCGCCTGTATCCAAGCAAAAGGCAGACGGTATTAGAAACGTACCTTGAAAATACTCATATCCGGTTGGATCTCACTATTTTATATGTTTCGATTAACCTACAATAAATAGTATCCGCTATCGTTCACGGAAAAAATATAAACCGCAGTTTTGATAGTACAACATATGTAACATTTTTAAGTTCTCGCAATACGAATGTATGTGTAGCATAGTCAAAAATAAAGTTTACTTCTGAATTCCTGCGTATTGTTGAACATCCGTTTTTTGTCACCCTTTACGAAGCTAATTAGCTATGGTCATCTTTGCACTCAAATATCTACATCTGCAAGAAGGCAAAACAACTGTTCTCAGTATTGCGCATATGTACCTAAGTTCGCAGCAAGATTTACGAAGCTGATGAAGATTGATTGAGTCTTTGTGCACTTCCACAGAAGAAGCAAACCTTCAAAAAAAACGAAACGAGAAAAAGAAATTTGGCTAGATACCTAAGATATCTGATGCCGGAATACAAATAAGAAATCTCAACTTGCAGTGTTGTTACTTTTGAAAAGGAAAAGTTAACATGCATTGATGTGGCGCATTGCTAATGATGTTTCTTGTATAGACGCCGCTAGCTATTAGAGCAACGACGTAGGGCTTGAAGGAAATTTTCGCAGTCGACAGTGAGCAGAACGATTTCTGCGTTTGTATAATGTATAATACTTGTATTATAGTACAAATAAGCGATTCTTGCAGCCGTGAGAATAAGGCTACTATCCAGGGTTGGCCGTTATTACTGACGTTGTATGATGAATTACAAACATGATGTATTTGTAGGATCTATAGGTAAGTATCCATCTTTTAACAACGGCTGCCCGAAGAAAAAGTAAATTGTTACGGATACCATTATTATTACTAGTGAGGCAAACCGAATGTAAATAAGGCATTTTTTAATCTATTTCAGCCTAAACTTAACTCATACTTGAAGTTAAAGTTAACTACCGACGCGCTTGATAGCCAAGACCTGCTTAAGTTGAGCCAACCCATAGATAACCTGATGGTCGCCTGTAAGGTAGGTTTGGAGAAACGGGCTGATTTGTCACGAAGTAGCGATGTGGGGAGCCTCAAGATTCTGTGACTCCAACACGAGTCAATCAACTGGGAGACAACTGGCAGCTTGGTCCTTTCATTTGCCCACCTGTGCAGATGGTGGTTTAGCTTATTTTGTAGAATGCGGCTTTTCGCTGTCTTTTTTTCTTAATGCGTGTATCACGTTGTCACACGAGGTCCAACGCCTTCGACAGCTATTCTGGTTTAACAAGCGGATGATGCATTTTGGGCGTTTTCATGCATTTGCTAAACCCAGCAGCTGTCCTGTGCCAAGCACGAACCAATATAAAATTAGATTAGCTAGAATTCACCCTTCATTTGTCTCGTGACTTTAGGTAATTATGTTAATGGCTATGAAACAACAACAAAGAGTTCAATGCCCAGCTCCGGGACAAGTATAACACGATACTGTTGTACCCTACGTAATTGATATTATGCAATATACACCACGTTCCGCGAGCGGTAAACATCTGGGGTCAATATTGCCCATAGAAAGCTAGGTTACGCAATAGAGCGCTTACGAGTGAAGCATGCGTGTATTAGCAAATCAAGTAATATATATAATTTGCGTTTATAGCATGCTGGCACATCTAAATACGTGTCACACATCATACTCACAAAAAAATCGCATTGATTGTTAATGTTAGCTAGTGCGGCTAGCAAAACTAAAAGTACTAAGCTTCCAAATATCGGACACAAGACGAGATAAGCCAAGTAGATCTTGTAGGACTCTCTGTGTATATCATGAGGGTTAACGATCGTTATTATGTCCGCTCCGTGAAAGTAACTCCAGTACAACAAGAATTGCAATACCACTTAGAATCGATTAACTTTGTTTTTCGATATTTAAGAATATTTCTTGCCGGAACCTGTTACGATGCTATATGTATTTTGTATGTACGGCTGCACTATAGATAATAAAGGCAACTCTTAACAATAACCTTAGCAAATTCTCTGTAAGGTTTAACAAGGCAGTGCATGCTTAGTATATAATAGTCTTACTGTAAATTGATTTTTCTCCTATCGACTAAATTTGAATTACTATATCATCAAAGAATATTTTTTTATGTACAACTCTGTACTACTGTCTGAATGCTATAGAATTTAAATAAGTCATAAGATAGATTTTCAGTACAACGAATGGGGGTATATATTAAAAAAAAAAAAAGACTATATTTGGGAAAAACATGTTTCTGATTTTTCGTAGTGTGTTGAGTAAACTTTTCGTAACTGGACAAGATCATGAAATTAAGATGCTAATGAAATACTGAAAAATTGCGAGGCAAGTCAGCAAAGATAATGAAGTAGCTTGATCGATTTATGAATGACTCGAATAATGCGACCCTGAATCAACCGAAACAGGTCCATAGGAGAACTAATACGAGAAAATGGCAGTAGAACAACACTAATGGCAGCCACAAAGTATTACGTATTGTATCATAAGGCTACATAACGATAGCAACGAGTTTGGAATCAGAAATTGGTTAAGGCTGACCTAGAATGAGCTGATTCTTGATCGGAAGGAGTAATTGCATACGCGTACAAGTTATGTGCGAGAAATACATAAACAAGTCAATGAGCTCTATTGTTTGTAGGTAAAAATGGGTGAACATAGCACATGCGCTAACTCATTGCTTGTAATCGAATAGGCTGAATTTGGATAGCTACCTATACCGCGTTGTAATGCATATATGGATGCAAAAGACCATGTTATTTCAATTACCGGACAGTGTACAAGCACATCCAATGCCTGAATGTACTAATGGTTGAGTTCAGATTAAGCCAAAGTTTCAGACCAGACTCGTGGACATCGTTGGTATCAAGAGCTTGAACATGGCAAGATTTGAGTCTGCTAATAGGCCTCTCTTTTGGAATTGTAGCTGCCGAAATTCACGGGTGTACGTCTGGACCCGATCTTTTACAGCTTGCGATGTCTTGCAGGCACCCATCAGGGCCTTTTGATTTGTAGACTATTACTGTTGCTTAGGATTAGGACTCGATAACAAACCAGCATACCGAGATATTCATCGTAGATTAATAATTGATCGCACTTTATAAAAGGACCCCGCTGAAAGACAAACTAATGGTTTAAAAGGACCCCGCTGAAAGACAAACTAATGGTTATAGGAGACAGGCCACCATGAGTTTATAAAATAAAGGAGCACTTATTATAGCTAGAAGTAAGGTCTTTCTTCAATAGGCTTGTTTACTCAAGATGGTTAGCTCTTACACAGAAGAAAATAAAAAAAAAAAAAATTTGCAGCACCAAGTCAATTCAGGGGGTTACTTCAATCTATAAACCGTAAAGGTGGCCTAATATAGTCTCTCTGTA